>NC_056480.1:23717241-23997241 GCF_008729295.1 Plectropomus leopardus | reverse complement strand
GGCATTATCCATTACTTACTCAATACTAATAACTAATATTTTCATCAGCAAAATGTATTATTATTCTAGGAAAAAAACAACAAAAACTGCTTAGGGTAAATAAAGTGCCACTCTGCATAAAATAAAGCTTGTTCATCAAAAACAAATCTCAGAGGATGGCTCCACCTCCTAGAAACGCCCCTGCTAAGGATAGTTATACTGAGATCAAGGGTCAGCACTTTAAAGCAAATCTCTTTCCAGACACATGGATAAAGAAGACATTGCAGTAACCAAAAGCATCAAGTGCTTTGCTTTTCTCAGTTTTCACTCTTCCACCCCTATCCGCCTCCCAAACATGAGCTCTCTCAGATGTACACTTTGTAACTCTGTCACTCCGCTTGTTCTCCTTCAAATGTCTGCTTTGTCCCTGGAGCTCCCTGTCCCGGCATTCCCGTCCCCAGCTGCCTCATTAATGAACTGTAAATACTCTGCTATGCAGCAAAATTGATTGACTGGTGAGCCTGCAACCCTGGGAGGCGAGACGAAACTAGGATAACAAGATGTATGTGCCGGGAAACAAGTTTTTTTTTTCTGTTGGTTTAATTTACAACTTGCTTAATTTACAACCATCTTTGCGGTGCAGAACATATAGATCACGGACATAAAATACCCATGTTGTCTGTATGAGTACATTTAACATACACAGCATATAGTGACCTGCCTTCGCACGCCTGTCTGGTATTAGCTTTCCTCTGTCGCCTTGTCCCTGCACACTCAGACTGCAAATCCAATTAATCGAACAAAAAAACTGCTGCATATCTCTGACAGCCTGTCATATTTACAATGGGCTGGCAGTCTGAAGCGTGATGTCTCCACAGCTATAAGGCCAGCCAAGTCCCTGTCAAGGCTCCAAAAGAAAGAAAGGCACATATTCCTAGCTCCACACACCATTATAATCAAATGGAAGCATGAGGAGATTCACCCTGAGGCAAAGTATCACCAGCAGTCTCCCTCTTTAACACACTAATTCTTGTACTAATTAATGGGCAACAGTGCTAATCCAACAGGGAATTCATCAAATGTATATTAATCATGTTTGATGCTATGTGGGAAATGTCTTGCTCGACATAAGTTAATATTTCCATCTCTTGTGGAGCATGACCTGTTAACTGTTGGCAATAATTTTCAACAGGCAGTGACAATACTGAATTGAACTGGACTGTGTTTTTCCCACAAATCCTCAGATTTCAGCTTTTACCTTCATTGCTGAGGCCTTTATCTCCTAATTTATAAAGAGATAGCACTGATGGGTAAATGCTAATGTCACAATTGACCCAGTGTTCAGGATGTAGTATCAAACTTGGTAATACCATGTTTAAGGCCATAAGTAATCAATATAGATGACGTTTTTTCTGTAGACACAGAAGTGAGCTTTGCACTGGTTCCCTTGCCAAAAAGCCATTGGGATTTTTCCATTGGATTTTGACTAACTGCAGAAAATAGACTGTATGGTAAACAGACATTTATGATACTTACACATTTTGTTAAGCAAGATAGTTTTCACAAATGAGCTCCTCTTTTATGAGGTTTGAAGCCTACATGCAATTGCTAAAGGTAAAAAGCTAATGTTACGCTTTAAACAAACTCCAATACGGATGCCACAACAAGGCTGTAAAGCCGCCTCCGGCACGAGTCAGCTTGATGACTGTCTGAAGTCTCATTTAGCCACTTATTAGCAGCCACCTTTGACACATAAAAGCCCATGAATGGGGTATTTACTTACATATTTTATGTTGTATAACAAAATGTGAATCTCTTAAGCTATTGTTAACCACAAACCTTATTTCAGGCATCTAACCAAAAACCCATCCATTGCCTTTGAGACGAGGGAACCGGAGGTGCTGAAATGCCAGTTCATTTCCAGGTTTTGTGACTCATTCCCAGTGTTCTCGATGCTCTCCTGAACAAGTATTCTGTCTATCAAAGTAAGCTTTCTTAAATTTTCTGCCCAAAATCCCATTTTTGGAATGTTTATTTTGTCTGACCAACAATCCAAATTACCAAAATATTCAGTTTACTATCTCATAAGACAAAGAAAAGGAACAAATCCTTATGTTTGATTAGTAGAAACCTGACAATTTTTATATTTTGCTAAATAATGGCATAAATAATTCATCCATTATGAAAAGAGAAAATCTGAAAGTTATCCGTTGATTAGCCAAAGAATTACGTCATTCATTGTTTCAGCCCTAATTATGCTATAAAGGATAGCAGGATTAAGACATTTACATTAACTACTTTGTTGTTGTAATAGGAATAAAGCAGCACAACAATACTAGGCAAACTCAAGCTGTTAAGGAAGATTATTAGATGTGGTATAAATGATCTTAAATTAAACTTCTGTTTTCCATCCAAATGATTGTGAACAATGAAAATCAATTGCTTTTAATTGCTGAACAAGTTTTCGCATGACTACAGAGCATAATGTTTTGCCTCTGCTTGCTAATACTGGTACATTCAAGATCATTTTCCATCCATCCATCCATCCATCCATCCATTTTCTTCGGCTTACCCGGGGCCGTGTCACGAGGGCAACAGGCGGAGCACAACATTCCAGACATCCTACTCCCCAGCAACGCTTTCCAACGGGAGGTGCCCATGAGGCATCCTAATAAGATGCACAAACCACCTCCCCAATCCGGGTCAGCAGTTCTCCTCCCCTGCTGAACACAGCCTGAGACAAGCCCTGCTTTCCCTCCCAGAGACATCTCATGTCTCACGTCTCAAGATAATTTTATACTTTGTTATTAACAACTGCTCAGAAACTATAGACTGTACATAAAGATGGATGACACAACTGCTCCCCAAAAGTGAAACCAAGACACCACTATCGGCGCCTGGTGGTTGGCTGCAGTATAGGTCACAAACCCCGCCCCCTTCAAATTAGTGAATGGCACATGATCCAAACTAAAAGATCAAACTACATATACATTTTTCCTTATGCTTTAAAAAGGGGTTTGGCGATATGACTGACAAAAACCTATGCTTAACTGGCTGTACACTACCAGCTCAGCACCAAACAGTAGACAGATACATTTAGGGACTTGCATACATAATGGAGCATTTAGCAGCAAAATAGTTGGTGGAGCCAAAAAACAGAGCTTAAAGGAAAGTGAATCTTGGGCTAACAGTCTTGAGCCCTGACTAGCCGATGATGCTTAATGTTTGCTGATTTCATAGAATGTTGAACTTAAAGGCATAAATGAATCCCGATGTTTGTGGAACTGTAACATTGGGTTGGCGAAGGATTGCAGTCTGACATTTTTTTATGTATTTAACTTTAATTTAGACAAGCAATCTTGAGACAGCAGTCTCATTTTCATGAGAGATGATATAAATTGAGGGCACCAACAGGCGATATTGGTGGCCACAGGCAATTGGGCCATAGCTTTTCATTACGCACACACTCAAAGTATTCAACATTGAATGACAAAATCTAAAAATATAGGCACAAACATGATTCCAAGGGTAGCATAAACAATATAAATATAAGAATACAGTACAAACTGCTACAGGAATAAGTCCACAAACCCAGAAATGAGTCAGCATTTTATCAAGTCCGGTTCCCTCGCCAAAAAGTCAATGCGTTTCTTGAGTGGGTTTTTTGTTAGATGCCTAAAAAAAGACCTGTGGTTAATAAATGCTTATGGAACTCTAAATAACTTGTTTGACTTAGAAATTGTGCGATGCCAGGAATGTTGTCTGAACACTGCATATCGAGCAACAAAACATAAAACCTATAATGTATGACATTTTGGGATTTAATAGGATGAATAAGAGCCACTTGGTTATCAAGAGACATGGCCCTTAGTCAGTCCATTCACAATAAATTTGTAGAGTTTAACTTTTCATTTCTTACAACCAAATGAGCTTAACTCATTGTAATGTCACAGTTACCACCACTCAACAGAGTACAGTACACACTAAACCTGTAGAGAAAAATGACCATTGCTGTTGTGTTGGAGAGCTTTTCAGTGTAAATGGACTGGGATTCTTTGGCATTAACACGCTGACAGACTTATTCAAATGAGCTGAAACATGCTAACTTCATTGGGCATCTAATGGACTCTGACAGCAGAGAGATATAGTGGTATTAGTTTGCATTAATGGTCATTTTAATCGCTGTCTGCTGAGGCATTATACTATTGTTTAATGAAGCTGTGGCTTTTCTGCACTGCAATTAATGTCTTTTTTTTAAGTTAACAGTCTTTTGCTGCTGCTGTTTTTATTTCTTGGCATGTGCTTTAATCCACCTGCTGTAGCATGTCATCCCTATGAAAATGTACATAGGCTTACACTTTATTTGCAATGGACTGAACATATTAAAAATGTAAAAAGGGGTGTTATAATTTAATCCAACTTTGGAGCTATTAGGCTGGTACATTTCTGGGCTTTACAGGACAGCTCAGGTTGTTTCCAGAGAGATTTCCATGGTTTAAGTAAAACATGATTTGTTTCAGATTTTGTTACTGTGTGCAGTGACAGTAGTGCCTGTTGTAGTTTGCTAACAATGTGGTGTGGGAATGTAAAGCATGAAAAAGACGGAGAGGCGGTAAAGATGTGTATGAATCTGAAATGCAGTACAAGCTGCAAAGGAAGACTGTGGGGAAATCCTCTGTGAGAAAAAGCTTTAGTGTGTTCTCAGCCTTGCTAACAGATTGTCACCACAGCGTCAAACTGCATTTCACGAAAAGGAGTGAAGGAGGCACTTTGGTTCTTGTGCTTGTAGTATCAGATAAAGCACATCAGACTGAGTTGGCTTGCAAAGCCAGATATAGTGAGCTGATTTTTATATTTACTAAATTCAACAACCGTAACACATCGCTATTTTGATTTTTCAGCTTTCTGATTCATAGGCTATTTTTCACCTACTAGCTTGTTTAGGGCTGTCAACCACATCTCACAGTCTTCATGAGCCAGTGGAACTGGCTCAAGTGTTGTCATATCAAAGCAGTGCATAACCCCCTCAAACAGAAAGCATCTCAGTGTCCCATGTGGGGTCTTTGACCATTAGTGCCATAAAGTATCCCAGTAATGAGTCCTTAAATCTGGAAATGAGTTAATATTCTAGCATTTTTTTATGTGTCTTCCCTTCACTTCATTTTATGTGTCTTAAAAAGGTGGTTGGTAACAAACCTGAGCCACACTGAACACAACTTCACATTTTGTTGTGGTAAGGACGTGAAGTCATATGATCCTAGTGTACACAAGCCTAACATTAGAATTTAGGCGCCCCATATACAGAGGTTGTATCCTGCGGCAATTCTGACCTTGACTCATTGCTGCATGTCAACCCCTCTTTCTCACCCCCTTTCACGCTCAAACTTTCCTGTCCATTAAAGGCAATGACAGCCCAAAAAATAAGCCCAACTTCATACAGAAATAAACATGTTTACAGCCTGGTACAAAAAAAAGTTCAAGTCTCTATATATAATTTTCCCATTCATGGCAACTCTAGGGAAATTAATTTTTAACTTTCCCATTTAAATGTTATTTAGGCTTAAAGTTGTGCATAATTAAGGGCGTGGCCTCCTTAAGTGATGCTGTCCATCGACTAGTAGTAGTTCTCATTACCCTGACATTTGTTTAAGTGTTTGTTTTTATGATAAGTTCGGCTTAAATGAGTTATTAAAGTATACAAAAGGGGTGTTTTTCTGCTATGACTGACAGCTGTACCAGCCAATCTGTGCACTCGCATCCAATGAAGCTGCTTGCGATTGGTTGGTGGATATTGCAAGTGCACAGAGTCTGGCTCTCAATGATATTACCATCACCAGATGGAAACATCCGTATCTCAGATATTTTTACCTCACTCAAGCATAGCAGGGGTAGGTGGGGGCGTGTCATCCATCTTTATATGAAGTCTATGATTATTTTATAGCGTTTATGGTTTTCATATTATTCTGGTGTAAAAATAACCAGGAACCTTTGAGTCTAAGAAACACTGACAACATGAAAGATCAGTAGCAAAGATCATTCTGCACAGAGCTGAACTTGCTGTCAGTGAGGAGGTAGATGGAAAGATGCCATTTTGAGCCAATAGTTATCAGACACAAATTATTAGTATCACACCCCAAATGAATAGCAGAATACACACTGCCAAATTAATGAAGAGCACCAGACGTATCCTGAAGGGACTTCCTTACGTGAGTTGGTTGTCAGAGTCCAGTAAGAATTTTCAAGTCACACTACACACTACACTGCTGAAAAAAACCTGGACGAGAGAGCAAATGAACATCAGAGAAATGATCAACACCAGCCTTCTGTGAACACCATTTCAAAAGCACTTTCAGTGTTCATTGGGAAAAATTCAAGGATTATCAAAAAAAAACATAAATGAGAACATTCACATGATGCCAAGGAACTACAGGGTTACATAAAGGAGTCATTATCAAGCCCAAGCAGCTCCCTGTTTTGGTACAGAAAGTAAAGCCATCCAGTAAAAGAAACTCAGTGCAATTAACACTCCTGAAAATGCTAACAAGCATACAGTAATTGAACACCAATTTGAAGGAGATGGAGGAATGGAGCTTAAGTCACATCAGGTGGTTTCTATTCCCACATTTATTTCACAGCATGTTTGCTGATACAGTAGTGTTAGTTCAAAAGTGCAGTGGTATTATGTGGAGAGCGTGCAGTATTTTGCGTCTTATGAAGCTCAAATCTTCTTTTAAAGACTCTTTTATAGCTTACATGAAAGAAAGTTTCATTGTAGTAAGATGACCTGATTTTTATTAAAAACGTAAAAATTTGATGAAAGCTGTGCTTATACTTTGGGGAAATATTAGTCCAAATAGCATGTCAGAAAAGCAGTTCAGAACTAACACTGATTCATCCATTGTGTATATGAGGTTACACTAAGACTGTAGGCAAAAGTGGCCCAAATCAGATTTTTTTTTTTTTGCTCATATATGACTGTGCTCTCCTTTGTGTGTGTGTGTGTGTGCGTGTGTGTGTGTGTGTGTGTGAGAGAGAGAGAGAGAGAGAGAGAGAGAGAGAGAGAGAGCAGTGTTAATAGCACAAATCACATGAAATCTGATCGTTTGAATTCTAATTTAGTCTACTTTTATGTGTGGTCCTAAATCAGATATAGGCCTTTTTACAACCTTTCCTTTCGACGGTGCAAGGCTAGCTGTTTCCCCTGATTTCCAGTCTTTATGCGACACGAAGTTTAGAACATCTCCTCCATTGACTGTATAAAAAACGGATGAAGCCACTGTTACGTTACAAACCTGTTTGTGGACTCTGGTTTGAAGCCTTGAGTTTGGCATTTTGAGTGCTGCCAACTTGGGTTTTTTTTTTTTTTTTTGGAGCCAGAAGGGACCATAGCTAACAGTAGTTGCTAGCCTGATTAGCACGGTGCATTTTCAGCTATGGTTAACTATGACTATGCTAATGCAAATTTTTGGTAATGTATGACATTATGTGTGTACAAATTTTGCTAACACTATGTTGCTTTACCTCAGAACAAATGTAGGCATCCTTGTTTGTTTATCTTCTTTTCCTGCCACACAGATTAATGCAAAGGAGACACTTTGCTCTGTTTATGTGAGGATTAAGGAATGGGCTAAAATACACTCCTCTTAACCAACGCATATCATTTGACCTTTTTTTTGTGATAACTGAATAATTTTAAATTGGGATACAGCGACAATATACTGCTACGTCTAGACTCAGTGATTGTGGTGTTGTAGCCATGTCCTTAATTATGCATAACTTTTAGCCTTGATAACATTTTAATGTGTGAGCTATATAAAAATCACCTTACAACTGTCATATATAGTAAAACTAGGTATAGACAAAAATCACTTTTTGTATTAGGCTGTAAACATGTTAATTTCTGCAGTAAAGTAAGGCAATTTAATATGGGGATTGAGCCAGCCTGAAGTGGCCATTTGTGAAACTGGAGTTTTTTGTACTTAAGCATTGGCTTCATTTTCAAGCCCCGGAAGTTGACACTTGGTGGGCACAGTAACATTTGCCAAAACAAGTGTAAAATAAAAAATAATATAAAATATAATACATAATATAATAAATAATTAGATTTTCTGAAACTGATGTAGGAACTAATCAACCCAGTGTCTCCTGAAGGAATGTAATTGTAGTTCATCTTGATCTCTGTATAAACACTAACTTCTTGTTCTGTTTTAAGCCTCCAAACACAGCAACCACTAGTGATGTGTCATACCATCCACTGTTTACCGATGCCTCCCAGATTTACTTCAGAACTTTAAATGTCTTTCTGGTTCTTCAATCCTGCTTCTCTGTGTATTGTATTATTGGTCTGCACACAGTAAGAATTGACTGTAGTCATATTTAGACATTCTTGTGCCTCTTCCACAATTCTGCAGAGACAGATATTAGATCTGTACAGCACATCTGTCATGCTGTCTTATGAATATAGTTTGGTTAATACTCTAGCATTGTTTATTGCCTTTGACTTATTTTGTGAAATACAATGCTTCTAAGCATGAGGGATTATCTTTTGAAGGCTGGGTCTTCTCTTACAGGTGTGTGGCTTTGTCTTCACTTTCAGCAACAGGCTAATATTGATTTAATACCTTTTTTTTAATGGTTTGAGCCACATTTTAATTTTAACTTAGAAATCTGTTGATAACAAGTAGTAAATCTCTCTAAAACTGGCTGCATATTTTGGCTACAGTAACAAATTGCTGTAAAATATGGCCAAATTCTAACAGTATTCTACAGTTTTTCCAAAAATCAGTAAAACACTGCACACTGTTACACTGTAAACCTAAAAGTCTACTGTGGAATACAGTGATACATTTAATGGTACTGTTGGCATTAAATAATGGTATGATGCTACCAATTACATGTAATTGGTAATTGGTAATAACATGTAAAAACACAGCCAAATTGTAGCAGTATTGTAGAGGGTTTTTTTTGGTTGTTGTTGTTTTTTTTGTTTGTTTGTTTGTTTGTTTTTTTTCTTTGTAAATACAAACTTAATATCATTCACTTAATATCAAAATTACTGCTGTAAAAATACAGCCAAATTTAAAAGTTATGTACGTTTTATTAATTTTTTTTTTTTTTTTTTACATACTGCAAAACACTATAAATGTGGTTGCTTTTTGGAGACAATATTACACTGTAAACCTCAAATTCTACTGCAGATTACTGAAATAAATGTAATGGTAATAAACTGTTGAAGTAATTTACTGTTATAACACTGTAAAACAATGGCAGGATGCCGGCAACTACAGCTACCAGGAGTTTACCAAAATTCCCTTATTATTTTAATCTGCAAAACAAAAACTGCCACCAACTGGGATCCTTCTGCTGTTCTTTTTTTTTTTTTTTAATGTACAAGAAACAATTTTGTAACTTCTGATTTTATGTACAGCTTTTTAATGTATCCCAATTCTCTAATCCTAACTTTAAACTGTTTTCAAGGATTACTGCAATACCACTTTATTTAACATACTGTCATAATGGTAAACTTTTAACCTTTGAATTCATGCACAAAGATGAGACTTTGTACCCGATTGACTACGACATTGGTCCTTATCTGATTTGTTTTAATCCTCTGCTGTGATTATTCTCAGTCTCTTTGTTGCGATCTTAGTAGTTTTCATCTGTGAATCTGTGCAAAAGACCATTTCCACTGCATTCTTATGAGTAACTTGTGCATTTGGGCAATCTATGTCACATCTGTGCTTTACACCAAAAAAGCGCAGAAAGAAATCAATCAATCTACAATCTCTGAAAGCTGCTACACAGCAGGTTACGACTCAGTTGCCATCAAGTTCTGGGAAGAATTCTTTCAGCTTAAAATTTCACAGTGCCACTTCCACACAATTCCACTAAATTACACCCTAAATTACAGTACTGTTAATGGCAAAGACTTTAAATGGCAGAGAGCCTGCCTCTGCAAAGAAAGGAGGAAATAAGGCATTGACTGAACGCTGAATATGAGGCATTGGATTTATTGAGATAATGGAAAGAAAGCATGACTGAGGAATGTATTAGGTGGAATTACTCTCACTATAATGAGCGGGATATTATCCAGAGTGAAGCTTCGGAGGGAACCGTCCGTCTGTAAAAGCCTCATGGGATCGCAGACTTCTCTCAAAACGGTGTCGTGACATTAGCGGCGCCCATTGTTCAGCGTGCAGAGGTCGCTACAGTGATCACTGCGCTCCAACCAGGCATACAGAAGAGTCATTAATAAATCCCAGGTCAGACTGAGTTAGTGTAGCACTAAAATCTACCACATGTGGTGGACCAACCACGACCAAGACATGTTTTTGCTTGACCTTTAGCAAACAATGCATAGGAGGAACGTCCAGATTTAGACATTTCTGAAGTGTTTTCAGTACTTTTCTATGCAGTGAAAGATTGCTGAAAAATAGAAGAAATAATAAGGTGGCACTGAAGCACAGCTCTAAGTAGAACACTACCATGGTTTTCTTTCAGTACAGTACTCAGTAATAAGTCTTACTGAAAAAAACAACTTGGTATTTTAACTGTGGAGATGTACCATGAAAATAAAATAAATAAAATAAAAACCCATAAAGGCTTTACAACTACAGGAGGCAGTCAAATTAAAAAATAAGGTAACAACTTTAACATTAAGTTTCAATATGTAGTTGTGTCATTATCTCTTGTAAAACAGGACAAAACCATTGGCCACAATAAAATCTACAAATCACATGTTTGACTGTGTATATCAGCTTTGGGACCAAGTCATCGTTTTGCAACAGCGGCTGATTTTCCTATAGGTAACATAGGCAGCTGCAAAGGGTGCCACCCATAGGTGGGCCGTCAATGGTGCAGTCATGGAAGTTAAAAATAATGGGCGTGGCTACTGTGACATCACCCATTGGTTTGTTTACTGCAGTTTTGTATCCTCGGTACATGAATGTTGAAATTATTTATTGAGATGAAAACCATTTCTCTGTAACCAGCCGTGAATATTTCTGCTGTTAGGTTTTAACATGGGTATCTGTGGAGCTTGACTCTGTTTTTGAGCCAGCCTCAAGTGGACATTAGAGGAACTGCAGTTTCTGACACTTCCACATAGGCTTCATTTTTTACCTTTGGAGTTTGCGTTTGGGCACAGTTCAACAATTGTTTGTTTGCAAAGTTTTTTTAGTGAAGGTCTTTCCTTTTAGCTCTTGTTTTATGTTAGCCATGAATACAATAAATAACAATAGTAATAATAATGAAATATTTGGGGCAAAAGCACAGTTTTTGCCTAGAGCGCTGAATGTGCTAAGTGCAGCACTGATTTGTCCTAAAGTCCTAAACAAGTACTAAATTTGATACCATTTTAACAAAAAAAAATGATAATTTATTCCATTAACAATCATGAATTATTTTGAAAATCTGTACTTATTTTTTAAAACAAGTGCAACTGCTGACATTGCATGTTCATAACATACAGCACTTTTAACCCCTACCAGAACAGAATGAATTTTGTATGTGTCTGTCCTGTCTCATTTCATTCATTATCTTATCACTTTATTTCATCTCATATTGGAAAAATGTTGTTAACTTTCTCATCCCAAATTTGCTTGGGCAAAGCTAACATGTCTAAGTGAAGTCAGAAGTCATTAGTGTTCAAGTCCAAGTTAAGTTGCAAGCCTTTTTTGATTTTGTCAAGTCGAATCTAAAGTCGTTAAAATTGTGACTTAAGTACAACTCAAGTCCACACCTCCGCTATTTATTATTAAATTTATCAATATTCTTTGTTTGTGTTAGGAACATTTCAGACAAGTTACAATTCCTTACTACATCAGTCTCCTTAAAAAAAGGTGCTACTATGGGTGATTTGGCAGAACATAATTTATACTTTGTTGCTACAGGGGCAAAATTCATGAACTAAACCCTGTGCAGTTTTGAGTAGTACAGTGTACAGAAATTATTATTATTATTGTTAGAAATTATTATGAATGTGAGAAAGTATCCAAATAAAGCATCATAATAAATTAGAATAAATAAATTATCAGTTAATAGCAGCTATAATATTAACTTTCAGTGTGTCATTTTGCTCCCATTGACCCAGTGGGTAGGTGGTGGCCCACAGACTAGAGAAGCAGGCTCCTCCCACTCTTGTTACCAAAGGCCTGTGAGCAACACTGCTCCAGAGGAGCTTGTGAATGTGTACAACTGCAGTTGTGTGAGTGTGGACAGAGCGTTCCTGCAAAACAGAGGCTAGGCTCTCAGTGATAGTGCCCTGAATAAATAAAGGTGAAAAAGAAGGCAAACAAAATGCAGGACACTGGCAGACTGCTTTTCAAATACTTCTGAAAGCAAAAAAACAATGGGTGAGCTGGAATGTATGCTATGAATATGTCACCCTATGAAATCTCTTACTTCAAACATGCTTTATGTTGCTGTTGTTTCTAGCATCATATGAGTAAGGGAAAAGTCTGGTGGCTGCTGGGCTAATTTTGGTATCTTAAATGTTTTAAGATTATACTAATTACGTTAGCATGTTTTATTTGTGAAGAGAATGTATTAAAAGACAACTGTTTTGTCTATGAACCTTGTGAGTTATCATGGAGTGAAATTTTGTACTTTTGTTTCTGTTGCTAGTAAGCCCTGTTGTGTGTGTTTTATGTAATTTAGTTAAATCAGTCATACCTAACTGCACTCAACAAAGAAGCACAGAACCCCACCAGCAGCTAATGTTTTCAAGATATAATGCACAGCAATGGAAACACACCACAGCACAAGTATAAATGCTCACAACTACATAGACCACATGTGTAGGCTACAGCCTAGGCTGTGTTGTGCCCACATACAACTATAAAACAGCCTTTAGTAGTACTGCATGGAGATATACAGTGAATTTGCTCACTGTAATACTCCAGACCTGTCATGTGCTGCACAAGTAGCAACAAATTAGCCTGCTCTTCAAGGGCTTTTTCCGCACTTGATATTTAGACTTTCAGCAGCAGCTGTGCCCCCTGTATTATCTCCCTGTGCCTTAGATCTGTTTTCAGTACAGAACACAGAGTCTGGATGTCTGACGGAAGACAAAGGGCAATTATACCGTGTCACGCATATTCTTTTGTACTTCTTCCGGTCACTTCGCTTGAAATCATCAAAGCACCTGGGAAGAAAGAGATTTCATCTCCTTGCAGCGCCCTCGCTTCATTAATTCAGAAATTGAGAACAAGAGGTTTCTCACACTGATTACATAAAAATAATGAGTTCTTTAAATTGCCTATCACAAATTTCGACTACCAGAGTTATTTGCACAGCGGTAGCTCACTGTAGTTCTATCAGACAAACGCAAAGACTCATTAATTGCATCCATCTCTGGTTGCACCAAACTGCACCAAGGCCTACACTACAGGATGTGTTCTTACTTAGTGTATTTAAAAAATTTAACTGCAAACCATGTCATCAGTAAGAAATACCAAAAATAAAAGGATATTGGGAGATGCTATGCCTCATGCCTAAAACCTACTTTATAGTATCTATAAGTATTCACCCATGGAAGTTTTTATATTTTCTAAGAACATCAAATTGAAGTGAAAACAAACCTACAAAGTTATACAAATGAATTACAAATATATAATGCTACATGTTTGCATAAGTAATCACTTCCTCTGAGAGGTTTTCAGTAGATGCATCTTTGGCAGATATAGCAGCGTTAAATGAGAGGATACGTCTGTTGGATTTGCCATTTTTTCTCATTCTCTTACAGCACTGCTCGAGCTCTGACAGCATGAGGATCATGAGTTAACAGCCTTTTCAAGTCCAGCCAGGAATTCTTGATTGTATTGAGATCTGCACTCTGACTCGGACACTCAGGACATTTACATGGTTGTTACTGTCTAGCTGTGACATTGGACTTGGGCTCATTGTCTGGATTGAAATGAAATCTTCCCCCATTTGGAAGGTTTCTGGCACACTGCGTCAGATTTTTCTTTAAGATGTATCTACTTTTGCTCAGGCCACACTGCCTGCGTTAGCAGCGCGTGTTGGCTACCTCGCTGAGCTGCTGTGGCTTGCATGCTTGTTGTATTCACACAGACACCGTTGTTGCTGTGGTGATGCTGCATAGCTAGCTGCCACTATGAGTACTGTATTTGCACAATTGCACACTGTATTGTCAACAACATGGCCATGCAAATGTTTCACAGTAAAAAGCCTTGTGTTAATAACTTCAGGGATTCTGTCAACAAAAACATAGTCAGAAGGCTTTTGTTGTAAAACGGAAACAGGAGAGGTTGAGTAAAACAGATACTATATGATGAACATGCAACTTGTAAAGCACCTGGCCAACTGTTTTTGTGTGCATGGTCTCTCCTCTCTCACTCTCTGAAGCTTGGAAGTCTCTTGATGTTTCTCATCACTCGTCTCCACTAAGTGCGCTCCAAGGTATGGGGTCACATCTGTGTAACTGCATGAATTACCTCTACCAAGAAGGGGAAAGGGACAACCTAGGAACACTGGCACACCTCGTCTAAATGATTTTGCCTTAACTGACCTGAGCGTGTAATGTATTCAGCTGCTTTGGAGGGGAGAGCAAAGAACTAATTAAAAATTATAAGAGAGAAATTAAAGGGGGATTACAGGATTACACATTAATTAAAGTTTTACAGTATGCCTGGGTCACACTTTTATTTTCTCATTTCAAACATTTAATTTCAGCTCATTTACTGAACTCTCTGGGGATCAGCATGAAATGATTAACATCTGTACATTTTATATAAATGCATTAGACAGAGAGAATTTCTCTGGATCACGGCATGTGATTGTTGTGATAGTAGAGAAAACAGTAGAGAACTCAGGTGCGTAGTGCTATTTGTTTAAGTACTGCAGTACAAGATGTTTATGCTTCTGTTCCCTATTAACTATCACCTTTACATGGGAAGGCACTTTAGAGCTCTCTTTCTTTGTAGTAAATTTTTGTATTTCGAAGTTTTCAGAAACAAGTTCTTGACAAATCATCAAGTTGACACGGTGAACTTGTCAGCCAACAGTATAATTTACACATCCAGCAGTGTCATAGCAACAAGATCATTCACTCTCCTGAGACTGTTTTATCTTTAGCTGCACAATTCTCCGCTGTGTTTACCAGCTAGTCACAAACTGTGTCTGTCTCCTGTTTGGTGCTGAGGTAGTGTTCAAAGGGGTTTTTAGAGGTTATTCACCGACAAACAGCTGCGTTATCAGAGCCATGGGAGTGAACGAACACAGTAAACTTGTAGGCCGGACAGCTACACACTGAACTAAAAGTAACTTGTAAAGCTCCATTAAAATATTAATTATAGTAGCTTTAAGGATTATAACTTAAAGGGAGGGTTTTGGCAGCAGCAGCACTTTATCTATCATTCAGCATATTTAAAGAGACAGTTCAGAACAAAATCAAAACTGCATTTTTTTTTCTTACCTGTAGTGCTGTTTATTAATCCAGACTGTTTTGGTTTGAGTTGCTGAGTGTTGGAATATCGGCTGCAGAGATGTCTGCCTTCTTTGCAATATAATGGATCTAGATGATACTCGGCTTGTGGTGCTCAAAGTGCTAAAAAAAAATAAAGAAAATAAACATTTGAAAAACTCAACAGTAATGTCTTTTTCCCGAAATCATGACCCAGTTTCTGAAGATAATCCACAGACTTGGTTGTGAGCAGTTTCAAATAGGGCAGGGTTGCCAACTCTCACGCATCTGCCTCGAGTTTCATGTTTTCACAACACCAAGGCAAATCTCACGCGAAAACACTGCGACAGCAATAGAGTTGAACAATGTTGTAATTTAGTGAACAACATTGACTCTAGAATACAGCTGAGTATTTGACAACCAAGTCTTGTGTGCTTCCACAGCATTTCATCTCTGTGCTCTGATTGGTGTGGGATGATTCTCTGTGTATCAGACAGATGTGGCTGTCTGGCTGCAAACACCAGCTTCTGTTGCACCTGCATTTTTAATTCAATTCATGGAAGCAGGGGATCAAGACAGTGTGTAAGTTAACTCAGGGCTACCAACTCTCACACGCTGACTTTAAGACTCCAGTAACTGACAGTTTTCACATGTTGAACATCACACTTCCAAAACAAACAAGTGTGATTGCTGATGTGATTATGGATTACACCGCACAGTACAGTGAGAGAGGCAAACACAGAGTAGCTTTTCCTCACAGCACCAACATGTCTGAATTAACAGTCAAATATTCAGCGGTGGAAAGTGACTTCTTTGGACTTCTACAAACTACTTTGTTTTAGTTTCAGTTTTAGTCAGATGGAATTAGGCCTGTTCTTAAATACAAGGATACTGCATGCCTCCCTTTTTTCCAGCTGCTCTGCAGGGGCTAATTTAGTGGTTTGGAAACCTGGGGCCCCATCCATACTGCTTTGCTTTATTTTCACCCTCTCATTAGTAGGCTAAATCTATTAATAGCAAACAGCAAGTAGTGAAGTTAAAGTCCTGTAGTCAGGAGAGATAGGCCTATTATCAGCGCAGTGTACCTACATTTACCTAAAGTTCGCCTTAAACAAAGTTTTATTTTATTTTATTTATTTTTTAATATTGTTATGTAATGTTGCATAGTTTATTAATAATAATGCAACATATTTTAATTGCTGTATATTGTAAGTGAAGTAAAGTAAAGTGAGTAAAAAACGATCTTAATATGCATCATATCCAATAACATTTATCTTTCAGGTAAATTTGGTACAGTGTTTTTGAATTATCTTGAATAAATAGGTAATGATTTCTGGAAAGAGGCATTGCCGTTGAGTTTTTGGATTTATTTTTTTGGTGCTTCCAGCACCACAGGCCTAGTGCCATTTAGTTCCATTATATTGAACAGAAGGCAGACACGGCCAATATCTCCAACACTGCAGCTCACACCAAAATGATATAGACTGATAAATAGCACTACAGGTAAGAATAAAATTATGCATGTTCATTATGTGGTGAATTGCCCCTTTGAATTCCTTAGGCTATGCAGACAAAACTCATGGTTCTAAGTTAAAGTAAGAATTGCTCATTAAATGACTAAAGAACTAGATCTTTTTATAAAAATGTTACTAAAAACTGACTAAGGCGCAATATATAAGATGCTGTTAATATAACTTGCTTTTCACCTCACACCAAGAGACTGCAGTGTCTTTTCCTCAAACTCATTTAAAGCATATTATTCTCAAGTGTACTTATTTAACACACACTGTGGCTGTTTCTCTTCTTTGGTTGGTTTTACTCCTCCTTGCTGGAGTGTACCACACACACAAAAAACAGATAAACAAAACTATTTTGCTAAACTGCTTTTCATTTGAATAATGTCGTCCTACCTGCATAATTACCCACATCACAGGCTGAAGATAATTATTTTGCAAACATGGTTCAAAACACAAATTTCTCTCGCATCTCTTTCTCTTTTGAATCTCATGTACGGAAGATTTGCAAATCCCATTTGGGCGGGTTTGACAATCAGAGCACAGCCCGAAATTGCAGAGACACTTTGTGACGGGGTCACCACAGTGACGCAGAGAGATTCTTCACCGGCCCTGCTGCTGTTATCAGGTTTCCAACACAAAGACAATGTGCTGAAAGCCGTAGAAAAAAGTGGCGGCATTCATCTGCTGCCATGGTCGATGCTGGCTACAGGATCAGTTAATGTCATGACTAAATGGCTCCATTGATTCATGTACAGTACACACGCAGGTACATACTTGTCATGCACAGGCATCTTTTCCTGGAAAGCTATTTCCTTTGGAGTCTGGACCATGATAAAAGTCCATGAATAATGACAGGAAGAATCCTAGCAAACTGTTCACACCAGTCATGATCTCATCTCTCGGAGGCACCTAAGTCATTTCTTCAAATGTCACCATCAGAGCCGGAGCTGCTATAATGTATAAGGCTCCCTTGAATTAGTCTTTAAAAATAAATTCAAAGCTGCATTTGAATGAAGAGCTCCAGCTGCTGTCCCTGCTGATAACTACTGACTGAGGACTTGGCTACAAAAATGAAGCTGCTCGCTTTGCCTCATTGCACATATGACATGTAGGCAGTTCAGTTTGTCAAGTCAAGGGCGAGAATTAACAAATGCAGGGTTGGCATGTTTTATGTCTCATCTTGGGTGCAATTTGTTTCAGAAAGCGGATGAAAAAGCTGCCGCAGCCTCGTTCTGTTTGTTTTTTAGCAAGGCTGCCTCATTCATCTCTAAAGGCAAGGTACTATTTCACCTTGATCATACAGTTTTGTCAACATGGAGATCAGTCACAACTGTTGTTGATGATGTGTATCTCTGAAGGACACGGTCAGGAAGAGACAGACAGTACTGTGGAGAAAAACCTTCTGTTCCTTCACCAACAACAGGAAAGGAGGTCTTCTGTTTAATATCAAATTACTAAAAGTCATCACAGAAATAAAAACATAAACACATTAAAAAATAATAATAATTTAATGGTGACAAGAAAATAATCTAAAAATTGGCTGGGTGGGATTAATAGATATGATCAAAAATTGTGTTACAGAAAAAAAACAAACATTTTTAGCACTTTCTCGAGGTAATTTTCTTGTTTTGTGTGTTTTTTTCGTGGTTACTGCTGGCGATGGTGCTATCATCAAAGCACAACCCCTCACAAAGTTAGCTCTATCAATAAAATTGCCATTGTTAGTGCTGTTCATGCTATTAGCACCATTAGCTGCTATGCATTTGCTCAAGCGCCTCCATGTTGAGAACTGTGTGCAGGCAATCTCAGCTCAGACTCTAAATCATTGATCTGCTCAGAAAGTCATATACAGCTACTTTTAGTCCATACAAGGATTAAACTCTAACAGCACTGGATCCTACAATTCCCACAATGCATCTTTTTGTTGATTAGTCTTGCCTGGAGATTGCTCACCTCTTTCAAACTACACACGTGTTTGTAACACTGACTCTGTTAAGAAGAGTAACAGTTTGCAGCCATGCTAGAAGCTCTTGCTCTAGCTCTTGCTAGAAGTTATGGCACCACTGTGCTTTGAACTAAGTGGCCTAAGTGGCAACACTTGCAGGCAAGTTTTCACCATTCATCCTCAGGGGAAGATAAATGTCTGTACAAAACCTAATAGCAATCCATCCATCAGCTGTCATTTAATTGAAACCAATAATTTCAACCTCATGGCAGAACTATATGAAAAGTCAGTGGATTGCCATCCTCTGGGGACCATGGATGTCTGGAGTAAATGTTGTGCTTTTCCATCCAGTAGATCTTAAGATATTTCAGAAATGGTGAAAACTTTTACCCTCTGGTGGTGCTGGAAGAAAAGTCAGGGGATCACTTATGTTATCAGTGTGTATCCTCTGGGCACCTTGAACGTGGTTATTAAATTTTATGTCAGTTCATCCTGTGCTTGTTGAGTTATTTCAGTCTAAACCATGACAGTGGACCAACCAGCCGGCAATCAATTCCTAGAACCTTATCATGAACACTACTAAATATAATTTATACCGATATTAATATTAAGATTCTGTTCATAACATTTGCTTTCTGGTTAATAGCTGAGCCAAAGCATCCATGTGCTTAGCAGACTGGAATTATCACCCATTTCCAAGTCACATTTAAGGTTCATCCTATTTAAGTGAGTAGTTAATAATGTTTCCATTGCATAAGAACCTTATTGGCAGGAGGGTAATGAATGTTCTAGGTATTCTGTTAACTCTTAGGTGTAACCAGGGAAATTGACTTATGGCTTATGAAAAAAATATTTTTATTGATTTTTATTGCAGCATAAAAAGCATAAAGCATAAAAATATGTGTTTTTTTTTTCATTTTGAGGAGTCCCTAATCAGAAATGAATGGCCTTCTGGGGATGCACAATTTGGGATTTTTTGCCAATATCCTATATGCCGGTATATAACAAATCCTTCTGTTGATAACCAATGGCAATGTTGATATATCCACTTTTTTTCCCAACCTAATTTTGGTGGTCATCAGGTCTCTTCTGTAGTGGAATTAAGATCATATTATGCATACGCTTATCATGATGGCCTGCTTTTCAGTGTATCTAACGTATTTATTGTGCAAAATAAGAAGAATACTTCAAATTAGGGTTTCAATTTTGTACATGTTAACAATGTCAATAAAAAAAACAAAATAAAATATTGGTATGTGATATCAACAGAACTCAACAATATCTGCTGATACCAATGACATGGCGATATTATCGTGCATCCCTAGCCTTCTTGGAGGCAACTGTCCAACACTCCACCTCAGCCCTAAATTCCTGATAATGGACATCTTGTTGGGCTTAATACCTTACGTAGCCTTTGCTTGACAAAAAGCATTTAACTTCAACAGAAGACAGTATACAATGGTTTTCATAGGTGAATAGTACAACCCCTTTAATAAGTGAATTGACCTTGATATGTAAAATTGGTGGGATTCTTCTTTAATCAAAATCATAATCGACAGATTATAGTCTTTAGCTGCGGACCTAATCTTCTGTGAATGGCTGCTGGGCAGCGATTTATGATGGCAGTTCCTTCTCTTATTCATTTCTATTCCTCACTTCCTCCAAAATGCCTCCCAGAGGTGAGGGTGGAGGACATGAAATAATATTTAGTATTCTCCCGTAATTTCATCCACAGTCCTCATTCCACCTTTCAACCAGCGAAGCGTCACACATGACGCTGCAAAATTCACTTACGCAAAAATTGCCAATGCAGCTGCTGAAATAACATCCTTGTGTGGGATGTTGGATATGTTAAATACATTGCTCCTGCAAAGCTTCTCCTCTCATATCAGTAAAGTGACACTGCTGGAGGAAGGTGCTTTAATAAACTGGCACTCTAAATAGCAAGCAGGGCACACTCCACACAACAAACAGGCAATTTTTTAATATTTACAATTCTATTTTCACTGCAGGAGAACTAACAGTGAGTCTCCTTCAAAGAGGCTCCTGATTTTAACTCAATTTTCCTCTCCAAAAACCTCTCAAAACATTCAAAATTAGTCTAAAAACAGATAAAACTGTCACATGAAAAACTTCAAGTGTTTGCTGCAAGTGTGCTAAAATGAATATAGAGGATGACTAGGCAAACTAACAATAACTGAGAGTTTTATCTTATTTTATCTTTTCCTTTGCTGCCTTGTCATTATACATTTTCATCAATAGATCCTTTGTCATTTACACACTTTGATCAACATCAGGTGTATAAATCTTGTTGTCAGCCAGAGTGTGATTTGCCAATCTTCGAGAGCCCGAATTACACTCCCACACATGCTGCACAGGCGACTGACATTACAGGGAACAGATTTCTGGGTATTGCAATCAGAAAAAGCCAAGACCTATTAAGATAAGACATAGATGAAAGATAATATGAAACTTAAATGATCCCCGTCGGGAAATTAGGTTAGATACCAGAACACATTATGTGGAGATAAAAGACTGAAAAGCATGTGTGAATAGCAGCATAACGAAAGTGTGTAAAATGAAGGCTATAGAGTGTTGAGACAAAAGAAGTCCCACAAAAACTATACATTAAGTCACATGAAAATACACTGGACTAAAGAATATGCGAGTTTTTTTAATAACATTTATTTATATTAAAATATATATTTATGTAACATTACATGGCATGTAGCCCAACTACACCGCTCCATGTCTGGTTATTATATTTAATTGTATGTGCTTATATACTTTGAAACCTTTTGTGTCTCCAGTGGTGCTCGGTGAAGTCTGTGATGTCACTTGAGTTAGCAATGGTTGGGGCTGAAGACTGATTTGATAATGGAGAAAATCTACGGGTGTAGAGTTAGACAGAAGCTTATAAAACCTCTCTGCTAGAGGTCGATTGCCTCTGTTGGCAAGACCGAGAACATCAAACTAATATCAAACCATAGTGGCAACAACTGTCACCTCACGTCACCTGTTTCTCACAAAAAAGTTGCACTGAAACACTACAGTTAACAATGAACTAGCGAGTATGTTCTACACCTGTGGGAGAGTAAATAACTCTCCAGACCAGCAGGTGGCAGTAGTCTGTATTCATAATTCAAATAGGGAAACTGGACTGACAGGATGGAGTTAGATGCTAGTTAGCTAGTGAACAAATTAAGAACAAAACCTGATATCGAAAGAACAAAGGATATTTTCCATTCTCTGGAGAACATTAAAACAAACAAAAATCATTTCTGCAATCTCAATAGCTTATCTCAACAAATGTAATGTCACAGAAAACACAACCCAGGGCACTTTATACTGTTGTTTAAGGCTAAAACCTCATCTATGGCTTTCAGGGCTGTGCTACACATACATATGGATGTCCAGAGAGTGCTTTATTGTAGGATTGTAGGTCAACCAATTAGTCTGATAGAAATGAAGAAGCAACTTGCATGAGAGGTGAAGTGTCTTAAAGAAACTCAAGCAAGTCCAGTTGCCTACGATATAGCACTACAAATATCCTATGACCTGAGTGACTGAGAATATTAAACATGTCCAGAGAGTGAGATTTTGGCTGCCAGGCTAAAGGGAAGGGTTGTAGGCCTACTTATTGCTTTTCTGCCCCAGCACAAATACGATGTCATTCGGTCAGCTTGCTCTCCATGGTCTGATACCACTTAACATCAGTGCTCTATTGGCCAACTCCCTTGTGGCACTCAACAACAGCTCTGGTCCCTACACTGGTCCAAATTGTCTCTCTAAATTACTGTGGTACACCTTTAAAACTAACACCGGCTCTATGCCCAGGTAAGCCCAACCCACCTAGCCTGAATGTTATACAGGACTGCCAAAAGGTCATAAAAATGACAAGTTTGTTTAGATCTCAGCCCCTCTTGATTTTCATTGTTTATGCTTCCTCCACATCATTTCTTTTCTCCTTTACTGAGCTAAACTGCCAGTCGGAAGGATTTCTCTCACCAACTCTGACATCAAATTAGCACACTGAATTTGCTGAAAAAAAGCTGACAAAAAGCCAACAGATGTTGCTAAGTGTCAACTGTGTGGGACACAGCAAAAACTATGGTAACAGACATTGACCGACTGCCGACCATCGGCTTAGTGTGTCAGGGCCCTGAGCTAATGCTAAGCGAGAAGTTTAAATGGCTCTGAACCTCCATCTGGACTATCAGTGACGATGAAACCTCAGGGGACAGAGACTTGTCACTGTTCTCAATGTCCACTAGTAAAGGGGGGGTGCTTTGGGCTTTCGAGTGAAAAAGTGAGCTGTTACCAGCAAATACAGATGTTAAAATGACAGTACATATGGTTGTAAGAACTCACGATGAGTACCAGATGTTCTGTCTAGACACTGAAAAAGCTGAAAATGACTAAAACACATGAAGAAACCTAAGAGGACAAAAAGAAAAGGACTGGAGCAGCAATCTGACAGGACTGTAAGGGAAGTGTTCATAGTCATAAAGGTGGGTGAGTGGCCATCAATGTCTTTTTTCCAGTTCTTGAAGGGGATGTGTTTGAGCCACAACAGAGTGTTTGGTTGCTCTTTAAATAAGTATTTGATAGTTGAAGGCAGTATGGGCTTTTTAAATCTTGTCTGAGGCTTATTTTTTCTTGCTTGTATTGATTCACTGAATAGTTAATAAGAGAAAACAAAGTCTACAGAAAGTTTCACTAATGCTGTCAGTCAGTTTCAAAATGCCTGAGCCCTTCCATGCCAAAAAAGCTCTGCCGAACACTGGCCTAAATTTGGCAGGGCTGGTCACCTGACTCATGCCAGGATCCTGATAAACGACCTGCCAGAATCATGGGCCTGCAGCAGCCCAGGTGCTTCAAACTGGAACTGATATGCCGCCCAAATCAAGTCCAGTCTGCACCCCAAAACCAAGCTACATCTGGCAACCATTTATGGGCCAGAGCTGGCTCATATTGGGTGCATCAAATGAACTGTCTTATAAGGCTACCTGGGATTTCATCACATAGCATTTAGGACCTTGCCCTAACTCATCTCTGTAAACTGATAACTCATTAAGAAAACAGCTTTCTTTTCATGAGCTCACTTTGTGTGTCTCCTCAGATATGATTTGCTAAACAACAACATGAAAAAATGATATAGCCTCTCATCCTGTTTGTTGACTTCAAGGTGAGTCTACTCATTCATCGCGATCACATGCCATTTCATATTGACCGTGTCACTCACAACATGGAAATGAGATGAGCGCGACTCAAACTTCAGACTGGGAGTGAAGTTATGAATTGAGGGCACCCTCTTCCCCCACCATCTCCTCGGCGACTCTTGCTGGTAATTTAGTCAGGAAATTGTTTTGTGTTTGTTTATGAACCATGCAGTCCCAGGTGAGATTAATCCAAAAGGAGACACAACACAAAAGAAGGTCGCACGCTTGCAGTGATGACTGTTGTTACAGTGTTGCAGTTGCTGTGGAGTATTTTCCCCCTCTCTCTATTTCCACTTCAGAAAACTCAGACAAGGCATACTAATCAATCTGTACCACATAGGAGTGCTCCTGTTCAGCTACTGAAATTACTCTCCACCTTTAAAGAACGCCCAGTGTTCAAGGTCTCGACCATCACAGCCCTTTGATCATATAAACGCTAATCCCTCATCTACTCATGGATCTGCAGTGTCTTATTTTCCTGTAATGAAGGTAAATGAAAAGGTGATCACAGCTCTCAATGTTTCTGGGGATTTCTTCTTGCTCTCCGTGTCTGGCAGTGGTGCTCTGATTCATCAGGTTGACCTTTTGGTTAGCCAGCCTGAGCAGGTATGAGGGGATTCATTTTTGACCCTTACACGCACCGTATAAATACGTTCTTTTTCAGCAGCTCAGGTTGTTAATTGGAGCACAATTTGTGAACAAAAACACTTTGCACTTGTGCAGGGTTTTTTTGTAAGCATGTTTGAGCATTTTCCTTTCTTATATTTTGTATTGAGAGTTGAATCAAGATATTTACAGAGACCATGACATTGGGATTGGTCATTTAATGGAAGAAATCAAATGGATATCAGCAAAGCTAACACAAGGTCAGCTTAGTGCTTTTTTTTTGTGCGGGAATAGATTTTTTTTCTTTTTTTATATAAGGATTTCTGTAAATCCTTGTGACGCCCTGTGTGAGGGAACAGGCTCTGAGAACAATAAAGTTGAGATCTTGGTTCAAACCAAACCATCACAGTTTTTAATGCTTTGAAGTGAATTATGAAGATGGTGCTTTACAAATATTTTGGTCCAGAAAGTGTGCAAAGCAGTGGGGCAGGTGCAGACAATGACATTAGAACTACACAAAACAAAACAAATAAACCAAAAAGCACTTGGCTATGAAAATACCAACCCATTCTCATGCCCAGGTCATCAAACACCAACACTTTGTCATGCCCCTTTCGCATCTCATACTGACACATATGGCATCCTTTAGCATCTGTATGTCACTCACAGTTTGCCCCTGGGTAAAACATGCTGTAAGGTTAAAGCTGTATGGTTAATATTGTAAGAGGTTTAGGCAACAAAGCTACTTAGTTAGGTCTAGAAAAGACATCATGTTTTGGGTTAAAATAAGTTAGCAACTTTAAACAAGTATGTCACATACCTATATAATATACGTAATGCTTATGTTTAAAAAAAAGATTTTTGGTTTAACGTGACACAAACAGCACTCTCCTGGGTAGAAGTCCATGTTTGTTTGACCCATCCACCGCTGCTCCTGCAAACCCTACACAGAGTTTCTTGCTATTATGCTCTATATCGATGCTCTAACCATCAAAAATTGCTGCAGATGGGTTTACATTAGAGTTTGTTGAATACCTAGTGCATCTCATACAGACACCAAAAGTTGCGTCCATATGACATGCCGAGGGGGCGTGACTAATCGTCAGTATATGGCATCCAGGCTAAAAACAGGTTGTAAATATTTTCATATTATATCTCCTTTCCTCTGGGACATGACTGTCAACCATATTTTGCATGAAGCATTCTTGAGAAACTAGCAAAGAAATCGTACCAGGTTGCCACAGCAGCCCGTCTATACACACAAATCGGAAATGTTACAGTAGCCATGACAGACAGAATTTAGTTTCTTTTAAGGTAAATAAACTACCATAATGTAAATGCACTGCCTGCACCAGCAACACTGCAGTGGGACCAAAGATGGGGCTCAAGTTCTGATGTAGCTTATGCAGCTGCTGCGCTGCCTAAATTTCTGCCACTGAGGTAAGCATTAGAATATACAGTTTTCTGAGAATGTCAAACATGTTTTGTCATTTTTCTATATTTGAGTGATGGTGACAGGGTCATTAAAGCTGCACTTATCAATATTTTGATATAAACATTGGATACAATATATAAGAGAAATGTAAAATCATGTACCATGATAAAACAGCAAAATTGGCATATTTGCATGGTATTAGGAAAATATTGATTAGGCTGTAGAGTTGCGTGCTTGATAATTCAGCTAGATACAGCTAAATATCTGCAACTACGAGATAAAAATATGAAGAAATAATCTGGATGCTCTGTCACGGCCAGAATGAGAGGGAAAAAAAGAACAAATTGTGATATCTTGTTAATGCAATAAATTTAAAACAGACTGAGGCCATGATTGATAGTCTGTCCATGTTCTGTGTAAATAAACACATAAGTGAGACAGATGGATATGTTCACCTTCCAGTTGAAACAGAATGTTCAGGTAAGCTTAACACATGAAGTGCTCAAAGTGAGCAATAACCACTGACAGAGAAGCAGTGGCATTGTCACAGCGCTCTGTTACCTTGTGCTCATTCTACCTTTTGTTCTTTTTCTTAATGCTGCCATGGCCATGTCTTTCTTTAAAAAGAGGCTGTGTGTCACACTGGCAGTAGTGGGTAGACACTCTGTTAGCACTACAGTACATTTAAATCGGGCTATACACTACTTACAGCACACTAACAAATATTTATAATAATCTATGTCTAAGTGTGTCTGCTGTTCAAATATTTGGTAAGTGCTTTTTTTAATTTGCGTGTCCTCTTATGTTACTGCACCTGATCAGATGTAGCACTCATAACTTCGTTGTTCACTCTATATACAATGACAATAAGGCATTCTATTCTATTCTATTTGTGCAAATTTTGCTACAAAAACATTTTTATCTTCAGTTGAGCTACCACCAGCCCATTGTCATTACTGGGGCATGAAACACAACAGTCAGTGGCTGTTGGCGTCTGATTTCAATGCAAGAGGACCCCTTTGGCATCTGTACGAGATGTTCCAGGCTTTCAGCTGATTCCAATGGAAACCCATGTGCAGTAATGACATAGTAGTAAGAGCGAGAAAGTCTGCACGGTAAGAGCAAGAAGTCCGTATAGGACGTCAGAAAGAGATAGTGAATAGGTCAAACAAACACAGGACTTTACTTTAGATCATGGTTTTGGTTAGTATGTAAGTATGTATATTTGTTTTGTAACTTTTCTTAACAATTAAAAAGACAAGACTACAGGACTTGACACTGAATTAGTTTGGTAATGAAACCTACGATTCCTGTGAACACTGTAGTTAATATTGAAAAGACACTGCATGTAATGAACAGACATTCACATCCTATCCATAAGCATCCAAAACTGAAGCTAGAGGGCTACCTTGGCTGTCATAGTCTGAAGTGTTAGGCCGCTGACCAATCTGCTGTATCTGATGCATTGGGAGTCAGAATGTGCTGATTGTCGAACCATGTGTCATAGCCAATCACACAAACACACACACACACACACACACACACACACACACACACACAATGCATACCATCTCCAAGACTCACAAAGTGTGTTTCTTATTGTGTTTTAAAAGATTCAACTGTTTAAAAGCACATATTTTGTTATTTGTCTGGTCTGGATATGGAACTTCAATGACAATGTGCATTTCACATTTGTTATAACCCATTGAGGACCTGTTGAATGTAACACACTGATACAAGAAACTGAAGTCAATCACTGACACGTTTACATGAGTACCATTCTGTTTATTTCACCTGCCACTGCTCATAGATTTACTACTTCACTGCCTTTAAATGTTAGCTACTCTTGTTCCCTTTGGAAAATCCATGTTTTGTAATAATAAAAGAAGTGTGGAGGCCTCATCAAAAAGATTTTATATAGTGTTTTTGGCCTTATTTTGAATATATGGCTGCTAGTACGTTATTGAATAATTACAGTACGATGACAGTTATCAATCCACAGCGCAAAATTTTCAAAAGATGGATGAGAAATCCTATGGAAGGCCAGTATTCATCCATTAGCTTCACATATAGCCATGCTGCTAAGTCTACCAAACAAAACTCCAAGGATAGCTCTCACCTCATCCTACAATTATGTCTTTAACATCATGAGTTAAGATGATAAGATCTGCTCTTTTTATCTTTCCCTAAGTCACTTACCTTTTTTTTTAACCCACAGCCATTCACTGAATGGAGTGTCTGCCATGTTTTTCACTGTCAGCTTTAGGCACTGTCTTCTTATACCCAGTTCAGTTAACAGGGACGAAACTTATCTGCCTACAAAACCCCTACAGCCAACCTCTACTCTGTGGATTATAGTTTCCTTATTTCTTGCACCTGTGCCTCTGCTGCTAACTCTATATATCTAAGCTTTTTCCCCTCAGAGGCCACTTCTGTTGCATCCTCCCATGGGACTGTCAGCTCCACAAGATTACAAAACACCACGAAATATAAAACTTTCCCAAAAAGTAAAAGTAATAGGGCTTACAAGATAAGGTATTCAATACAAGAAAAAACATTAAAATAAGTTTTTAGTGATATAATTTCAATGTGTTATTAATTATTTGTTATGTGTTTCACAGTCTGGGGATATAGAGTCCAAAACAAGCTTAAAGAAACACAAGCACCACAATCATTATTTCCAGACTACAGTTACAGTTGCTTTTTCTGTACTTGCTGTTAATGCTCTTTCTTACCTTTCCTTACCTTTCTATCAATCCAGTCTTAACCCAACTGATAAATACTTTTCTTGGAATTGGGGTTAGTGCTCATGGTTTCTGTAAAATAAACTGAACGATTGAACTATGGAGAGTCTAACTGATCTAACGATATGAACCATGTCCATATTGACAAAAGTCTTAACATTTATATTTGTATTTTCCATGTAAGCTGCTTAGAACTTTTGTGAACTGGTCGCCAGAAGGCAGGTGCAGTGACAGTGCACTGTGATGACCTCTCGCTTCACTTCTTTCTGTTATTTTCATCAGTAATTCCTTCCTTCTGTTTCCGTCTTCATACATTTATCAAAATGCATAATAAATCAGGGGGTTGAGACATTTATTTAAATAATATTTAATATATTACCATGGACACAACCTTTCTTTAATTTGTTCCACCCACAGCAATTTCTTATCATGCTGTCATGATGCCTCTAAATTTTGCTCAGTGTTCAGTCTGAGCAGGCCTAAACGCCCAAACACAACAGTGTAGAAGCAAGCTTTTGAAGCACAAGTCAACAAGTCAGGGACAAATCGGAATTTAAAAAGTTTGTCACAACATCCTTTTGATCAAATTCATCATCAATTTGTTTTGCCACCAGTCCCTCCTTGCGTAACATAGCAACTATGCAGAACTTCCTGTCTGATAACTTCTGTCAGTCTGCTATGTTTGCTGGTCATGGCAGCAGAGCATACTGTACACCCACACACTGAAACCACTCAATTACATTCAATTCTCGTTTCTCATCTAAAATCCAATACATGTTTTTTTCCCTCGGTTCTACCTTTGAGTGCATTGCAAAACAGAGCTTCCTCCACAAAGTTCTCCACATTCACAAAGCAAAGTGTAAACAACTGTGCAGGATTGCATGGGGAAAAGGACACCCTGTGCTTTCAACCAAGTGAAATGCGAAAACACACCAGCACCAGTATGCCGATACATCTGAGGTTATCTCAGTAAAAATCTTTACTAATTATCACACCTTCAACTTCAGGTGAAGGGAAAAAGAAGAAAAAAATAACCGCCTGTGGTTGGATAAAAAACAGACTTTTGGACATCCTTGGCATGTGGCTGCCTATATGTTCCCAATTAGCTTTTGGTATCTAACGCCGGCTTTGAAGTGCAGCTCAACCTTCTTGGCCAAAAGTGCAAGAATGTTTAAATCTATGATTTTTTTAGTGCGACAGCTCACATAGCTTGTTGGTGCATTCGAGCTAATACACAGACTGTACAAAACAATCTGCCAAGGCTGCACTGCACACAGTGTCTGATGGAGAAATGAGTTCCTGACAAACCCTGACGAAGACTGATCAGAAACACCTTGGTTTATTATTTAATTCATGGTCCATGATTGATGCACAGGAGCTGCCAGCTGGTCTGCATTCTCCACCATAATAGGATGGTGTGGAGAAATCATTCTGCACGACTATCAAGGACTAGTTTGCTTCTTCTTCAAGTCTGACTGCATTTCTGACAAGAATCGGGTAAATATTCATCAGCTCGAGTGTACTGAATGCAAAGACACAATCACCATGAATGTATGACTGATGGTTTAAACACACAGCTCTTCAGAATAATAATATTCTGCAAAGACTTGCAACTAAAGGTAAGCACAGACAAAGACATACAAACAAAGACACATACACACACATACAAAGTATAATAGATCACTGTCCTGTATTCCATGAACCCAAACAGACTCAACCCCCCCATTAAATTATCACATCACATAGCTTATAATTTAAGATACAATATATTACAATTTTAAATGTTTTGCAACAAAATAAACTAACTGTCTAACTAATTATTTTAACTTTAATTGTTTGATAGTATCAGGGCTGCCTAAAAAATTTAAGTTGACTGGATTTGAGATGAATAGTTGCAGTATTTTATTTTTAATGATTCAACTTTTTTCTCAAATTCAGTCAAGTTAAAAATGTATAGCAACTCAGACAGTTTTTTTTCAGTTTATTTCACATTGAATATTCTTATAATTGCAGTAACCAGCTTTGCAATATAATGTGCTTTGTTACCTTTTTCAACTGCAAATTAAGGAAAAACTTTGTCAACATCAGTTTTTATCTAATAATTAAAGTTTTCAGTCTGATCATCTTACTTTTCATTGCAGCAAATTGTATTTGATGGACTGTAAAGGAATTTATTTTATTATTCTAGTAAGATGCCAAACATTTAATTTGTATTTGCAGTATTAACAAATAATCAAATAAAATATTGATACGTAACGTCTGTGTATCGACACAATATTTCCATGCAAAATATTATAATACTGTGCTTGTTTTTTCACCAACCCCTAGATGAAATGGTAACCAGTTTCATGATGAACTACGGTAAAATTTCTGACAATTATTATTAGTTTTTCAAATTTAAGAAATCATTGAAATGGTGTTTAGATTAAACAACACGAAAATTTCATATCACAATTGCAGTGACCAAAATTTTGTGGTTGTCAGTATTATCGAAGTGTTCCTGAAATGTGCTGAAAATGTAAAAATAATAATAATAACAGTGATAGACACACTGAAATCATTTTCACCATGTTTCACACTGAAAACCACAAATCTAATAAGCAACATTTTGCACTTTTTGTTTGCATAAATCACTGGGTTTGCAGCAGCGCATTAACAAATAGGCCAATGTTATTATTGGACAAGTATTACTGGACAGTATTTACTGACAGTTTTTCAAAGTGCCACTATCAAACAGTAACTGTTAAATCCCCATTTCCCAGACAGAAGAAAGTATAAGTAGAGACCAGTGGGATCACTCTGGTCGCAATCAAGCTGTAACCTCTGGGCTGAAAAATGAAGCCATAACCAAGTGCCAAAAACTGCAGCTCTTTGAATGGCTGCTTGAGACTGGCTTCAGAAACACTGTCCTTACTTACTCCCCTGCTACTTCCAGCCCCCTTGCTCAGACCACAGCCTTCATAGGACTTTGATATTATAGGAGTTTCTATAAAATTTCGTGACTGCATCTTGCACTGTTGCAGTATCATCTCGGTGACAAAATCTGTTTGCAAGCAGACAAACAATTTAACACCTGGCAAAACACTTAAAACTGCCACTGTGGTAGTTCCCACTTCAATACATGTCTCCAGCACCACACTTTGCTATAATGACACAAACACTCACAAGGTGAAAACAAACCAAACCTCTTCTCACAGCTAATAATAATAGAGCAGCATCAGAAATTCTACATGGCAAAAACACAATCAACACGTACTTAAAGCTTAAAAATGACTCTCAGAAGATTCCTACTGTGAAAAAAGGCATACTGTTTTTTAATTTCCATGTCAGTCTAATTTGCCTAATCTTCATGATTTTTCAAATGCAAACACGATTGCACTAAAGGGACTCATAGACTCCATTTACACCTGGTGTTAACATGCAATGTTAACCTGGATAGCTGTGTGTCTGGATAATGATGCGGATCACAGGCCTTTGCATTTACACCTGGCACTAATAAGGGTCCTCGTTATCTCCATTTGCCATTATTGTAAATGCATTGCAACATGCAGGCTTGGTAGGTATAGCTGGGTAAATGCCATCTGGCTCTACAAATAAAGAAGATTCTGTATCATTATCAGGGCTGATACTGACTTATTAAGAAAAATCAGGTATTGACTATTACATGACTGATTCAGTCATTACTCATGTCATTATAAAAGTTTAGAGATTTAACCATATCAGTCATATTCATTCAGTCTTGGCAAGTTGGAGACTAGGACAAAATATTCCTCTTCGTTTTGGCCTCTTGTCCACATGCAAGTGGAATTTGGAAAAAAAAAAAAAATGGAGATTTTTTATTTGTCAAAAATAAAAATAAGGAAATATAAAGCGGAATAATTTCAAAATGGTGATGTAACTGGTGCATGCCCATTGTTGCTTTGTTTAACATAGGCAGGAAGCAACAACAACAGTGGCCAACTACCAGGATCCTAACATTCTCATAGCACTGTTTGGTCTACTGATAACTTAGTACTGTTGCACCACTTCACGGACCAGTGGAGGAATCTGTTGCGGAAAATGTTTTTGCTCCACCTCAGAATCAGTGGTTTAAAGTCCTCCAAAAATTAGGTTTTGGATCAGACCTGGTCGAACCAGCCGATGGCGAGTGGGTGTATTGTTGATAAGGATTGGAAGGAAAATATTGGCTTGTCCAGAGCATCACTCATATGTTTGAGTAAGTTCCTTTGTTCCTCTATCGAACGGGAATCAATGGTGATGAGAGTAGTATTTTTGAAAAAAAATTAGCCTGAAGACTTTTTTAACTCTGTGACAATCTATACTGCTAAACGCAGCTAATGCCAGCAAGTGTTTGGGGGCATTTTTGCATTTTAGTGTAAACAGAGATATTTTGTAAAACAAAGGTCTTGTGGACAGAAAAAGTTTTAAAAGGGGGGGGGGGGGGGGGGGGGGGGGTAGTAGTTTTTGTATTTATAATATCTGTATACATGGAGCTTTAATTTTTTCAGTGCAACCCCTTTGTTTATCTAAATCACAGCATGTAAAAATAACAGACAAAGCTACCCTGATGTCACCCATTGGTATGTGGACTGCCATTTTAAAGCCCTAAGTTCGGGATTTTGGTCATGCTACCTTGTTCTTTTTAGAGCCAGAAGTGACCATATATACAAGAGTGTGAAGTTGTGGAGGAGGACTCTATGAGAAGAAGTGGCCTCGCCTTTCAAAATGCGTAATAAAATGTAAATAGGTGAGCAATAAAAAAATACTTAGCCCTGTGTTTATTCAGTCATTAGTGTTGAAATTAGCTAAAGAGAACAAAACTGTCAGGCTGTAAACATTTTTTTTCTGCTGTAAAGTTGGGCATTTTAACTTGAGAGCATGTGGGGGTTGAATTTTTTGAGCCAAGCCTCCAAGTGGCCGTTCTAGGAACTACAGTTTTTCACACTTATGCATTGACTTCATTTTCAGCCTTGGAGGTTGCCACTTTTTCTAAATGAGTTGTAAATATGATTTTTACAATTGTACTCTACACAGCTTGTTACTTCCTGGGACTCTTTGATAAAAAAATATTGTAGGGTCACTCTGCCAATTTAAATAGAGCAGAAATTTTGAGCAACTTTGATAACAGTGTAAACACTTCACAGCTTCAATATCTGCCTGCATGTTACATTTCAACCACGATACATCTATCCTCTTTAGAATTCAGGTCTTAAAACTAGAATTACATGCATGCTGTTATATGCTTCTGCAGTTTACATCCATGTCTGTGAAAACACAGATGCTTCACGCACATTTTCCCCTTGGCAGCACAGAGGATCTACACAATCAGCACACACTCACAATTAGCATCATCAGTTCAGTATCTGACTAAATTTCTTACCTTCTGTTTCTGAGTTATGACATTAACTAATATGCAGAGAAGTGTTTTTGCAGAACATTATTATGTCACAGTTGACTTTTGACCTTTTGAATATGAAATGTTTGCTTCAGTATATCCAATTATATATTTGCGTGAAACTTTAGTATATTATATATATCTTGTTATGGCCAAAAACATTTTTATGAGGTCACTGGGACCTTGACCTTCGACCAACAAATTCTAGTTAGTTCATTGTTAAGTCCAAATGAGTATTTGTGTCAAATTGACAGAAATACCCTCAAGGTGGTCTCAAGATATGGTGTTCATAAAAAATGAGACAGCTGAAAAGTGCCAGTGACCTTGACCTTTGACCACCAAAATTTAATAATTTCATTGTTAAGTCTAAGTGAACATTTGAACCAGATTTGAAGAGATTCCCTCAAGGCATTCTTGAGACATCCAGTTCACTAGAACGGAACAGACAGACGTACATATACATGGACGACCTGGCCACAGTTATCGCCGACACAGAGGCATAAAAACAAGCAAAACATGTGACACGCAAACAATTCATGTGTTTTCTTGGGTGAGGTTGTGATCGCAAATATTGTTAGCAGAGGTGGTGACACATAGCATATTAACACGAGGCAAAGCTTGCTGAAATATGAGTGAAAAAACAATGATGAATAAACAAATCCGCCAGTAACGTCCTGTCTGAATGGATGAGGTGTTTCAACCAAAAAGTCGAAAATCAGGAGTTGCTTCTTAGAACATTGTTTTTCCCTCACTCACATTCAGTAAGCAAAGCAGGAGTATAATTAATGTTTGATACATGTGCGTAGGATGAAATAAAATGCCCACTGGATGACTGGTCACACAACACACCATCTATTCCAGCTCATCCATCTAATTGTGTGCTGCAAGTGTAATTATATTATTCATATTTTCATATTTCAGCGAATGGACAAATATGAGCAAGCACAGGAATACAAACCATGTTCTTCTTTCAATTATTCAACTCAAATATGAGTCTAGCCTTAAAAAGAAGTTTCATCGGGAGAATTTGACATGCAGATTTTTTACACAGACTACTGGTTTTGATCCTATCGGGATTTCAGCTGAGGTTTGAATCTGCCTCAGCATTTTAAAATCGAACAGTTTGTATTGCCACACAATAATTTAAGATACATTTTATTACACCCCTGAGGCATACACAGCCTTTAAACCCATGTTGGTGTTTTCAGTTTCTTCTCTCTCCCTTCCGTCAGTGAGGTCACATTTAGAAACACATTTCCTGAGCGCAACATTCTTGTCATGATTAATTGACTTGGGACAAATCAATATCGCCCACAGCAGCTGGGGGAAAAAATATGAGGGAAAAGAGACATGCAAGAATCTGTCTGAAATTCTGTGACCTTCAAATCACCAGATAACTCATACCATGTGACAGGAATCAATTCACATAGATGAGAGTGGACGAAGATGAAGGTTTGTGTCTCAAAGGAGAAAAAGAAGAAGAAGAATGTTTGAAATTGTTACCTGGGAGCTGTGTGTGTCATTTCAATCTTTGAAAATTGATTGCTTTTTACAGAAAAAAATACAGTTTTTCTAATGTTTCTACTCGGCAATGTATTGCCTACACCTAATTATGACTTGTCTAAGAATGATTGGCAGTGTTCTGTTTTTGTCATGAAAATTGCAGTAACAGAAAAGGTCTTCAGTACTTTCTTTTTCTATTCATGCTGACAGAAGACAACTTATTCAGTTCGGAACAACAACTCCAGTAGCCTACAGTACATACTAATGATGCAGTTAACCATGTGCAGCCTGTGGGATTCGACTTGAAACAACTTCATCTAACAAAACAGACAGACGTGAAACAACCCAGAAATGGATTTCCACGCTGACACCCTTCAATTAAACATAACATGTTAACTGGGGCTTTTTTAGGTGCCATAATATGCCATCTGGCATTCACTTAATCATCTTTGTCTTGTTGGCAATAATGTATGCTAATGTGTAGATACTTTTAGGGCAGACAAGAACAACACAAAATAATTTATTGTCATAGTAACCACATGCTTGAAATCCAAACTACCTCATTATATCTGTTACCAAATCCATTACTGTTGGACTGTCTTTTAGTTCAAGCTTTATCCTTGCAGCCTTGCTGCTATATATTTAGCCAATGTTTTTACTGGTATTTGACGATGTTGCCATGTTTAACTGAAAACAGCATAACATCGGATCTATGATTCCCAGTCCTGTTGTCATTAAGACATAACTGACATTGACACTAGGCTTGTGAAGTATCAGGGGATCGGAGTATACCACAGTTTAGTAATCCTGAAGGTATGTTTCTTCCTACAGTCATAAATACAGGCACTCCTCTGTGGATCAACTCACTGTATGTTGTACACAGCATGCACCACCAGCGCTCAGTCTCTGGTTTCTACTGGTGGAACCATTGACTGTATATAAAGATGGACAACATGACAGCTCCCCCAAAGTGTAACTTTTCAATCTCAATTGCTCCCTGGTGACTGACTGCAGTGTAGGTCATAAAGCCCTTCCATGTAAGTGAAAGGGACATAGGCAAAACTAAAAATTCACAACACACAGCAAATGCATTTTTCCCGAAGAGGGTTTCTGACACTGAAGGTAGTTCTCATCACTCTGATATTTGTTCAAGTGTTTGTTTTTATGATAAGCTTTGGTGAGTTGTTAAATTATACAAAAAGGGGATTTTCCACCTTGACTGACAGCTGTGAAAGCCAATCTGTGCACTTGCATTCAAAGGGGCTGCTGGCGATTGGTTGGATGGGTGTTTTTGCAGGAACTCCCCAACCCCGGATATTGCTACGACACAGAATCCGACTCTTGGACATTTTAACCTTACTTAAACATAGCGGGGATAAGTGGGGGTGTGTTGTCCATCTTTACATACAGTCTGTGGGTGGAACAGGCAGCTGAGCTGAAAGGGACTACAACACCTAATGGTGAAGAGAGAAGTTAAAGGACAAACAGAACTTTCTCTGTGAGTCACCGGAGCTTGCTATTGTTGGAACAGTGGACTTAATTAGACTACTAGCAAGAGTTACCCCGAAGGTTTGAGTTTCATTTTGTTTGAATGAAGTGTGTTTTATGATGAGTTACTGACGTAACAAGGCCTCGTCAGTCCTCAATGACTGAGAGAAAGTTGAATTCAAAAGGTTCACAGTTGCATTTCTCTTTTTTTTTTAAAAGCAAAATAGATTTGGGAATATTATTTTTTTAACACTTTGTGAGTTTCTACTGTGTATTCAGTGCTGCACACTTACACTGTCATATACTGTATACTCCGCTGAAATTTCAGAAAGGTATGAAAGTATGATTTGCTTATTTACAGATTTAAGAAAAGAAATGTGATAAGGACGTATCTTAGCATGACTCATAGTTACCACCGCTGTGAACACGCATGTCCACAGGAAAGTTCTGGGGGAGAGTCTAGTGCTTTTGTGACCAATCCACTTCCAACCAGCCTCATTACTGCTCGGGACCACTTCATTTTTTAACTCCCGTAAGTACATTGTTCCCATAATCACGGCCTTTCAAAATACTTGGGCTGTGCAAGAATTTTGATGATTTCCGTTTTCTTAGGACAGCATACAAACCTGTTAGTGAGAACAGCCTGCTCAGGTATACATAGCTCTATCATTATTCAAACTTAAAAAGTGATCATACTTTATGTTAATTTTAATAGATAAATGGATCTAAAAAGCATAAAATTAGAGAATTTTAAAAACATTTAAAATTGAGGAAATTTCTCAAGCATTTCTTCTTTTTTGCTGTATTAAAAACGTGCCGCACTGTGACACTACCGTGTCCTATTAAACCAAACCATGAATTCTGTAAACCTTTACATCCTTTCTTGGCATTGCTGGCTCTTCACACTTTGCATTTCTTTACACATTGTACAGTAATGTTCATCGGGATCTAAGAAAGAGCTACTACTTCTGAAGACTTCTGATTCTGAAGGCCAAAAACATCAGACAAATTGCAAGAAATGGATTGAACAATATGTTTGTATATTCTAATAAAAACCACAGACTTAAGCATGCTGCACATGATAGCATGCCCTGCACATCACCTACAATCACAACCTAGCACAAGAGTAGATGACTACATTATTATGATAGGGACAGGCTACGTTAGAAGACGCCACAACCAAGGCCAAAACATCCACTGTGTAGGAGCTGGGATGATGTATATTGAAGGGCTTAAAGCTTAAGATACACTTACTGATACAGTTAACTGGAATACATCAAATCAGATACTTTTGATTACTTATATAACTGTTTTATCTTTACTTTTTTCCCCCACCAAATCTTGTGGTCCTCCCTTATGGAGTCCACTCTGTTATCACAGATGTGAAAAAGTTCACCATGAGCATGTAGTGTGGAACTTTGCCACCTTACATCATTACACTTTAAACAGACATCAGGAGCCAAATGAAGCTTATAAGCAATTCATACTCAACAAAAATAACATGCATACTCCTCTCACCCTTAAGCTGGTGTTTGTAAAAGAATAATGTGCCGTGAGGAAGTGTGCACCTCATGCATACTTCAGAGCAGACGTTCACACAGTTTAACAAAGATAGCTGCAGGTGAAAGGAGATTAAATACGAAGTGATAAAACATAACCTTAGAGTAAGACACAGTTTCTTTAGTTTGCTTTCAAATTTTACTGATTGTGTCATTTTTCTGGCTACACAGTGTTATGTAAAATGTCAAAGATGTATTTATAAACTATATTTAAATGTTTTTATGTGATGAGTTTACGTATTATTTTTATTTGGGCCACTGTTTCCCTGTTTTAGGGGTCACAGGTCACCAAAAGCCAAATGCATAAAAGATGCACAAAAAGCATGAATGTGGCTTTTTGCCACATAAAACTGATTTTATAAAAGTCTTGTGCGTTGAGAATGTGTGTACCTCACACAGCGTGCACTTCAGATCATGTGTACATGTTTTTTTAAAGGCAGCCGCAGGTCATACGTTCATGTGGAGAACCAGAAAGTATGATAGGAGTCTGAATCTAAATAATCAAACATTGTTAAATTGTAAGTTGGAGGAAAGTAATCATACTCGCATCGCATAGGTGCAAGACACATAGGTTCCTTTTTAAACGAATTTTAAAGGAATGTTTTAAACATATTTGCATTCTGTATTTGACCTGACAAAGGTCCAAGTAGGATAAAAACACTGTCTTAAAATAACTCTTTTCAATTTTTTCCAGCAGAGCGATAATCCCTGTTTATCTGAAACCACCTACATTATGGACTGACTGACAGATCTATTGATGTATTAACTGATTGATTGATCTTCCCTGGACTCCTCCTGCTCTCTCGACTCACAGGTGTCTTGGATCGTGGTGGCCCCTGGATCCTGGTTGCATCCGCTGCCACTGTTTATTACTGTGTATTTTTCATCCTACTTCTATTGTAATTACTGCTATAATTGCTACTATTGTAATTATTGCATTATATCCACTGCTACTGCTATTGTCATTAGTCATATTTCTATTATTATTACTGCTACTATTGCTGCAATTAATAGTATTTTATTACAATCATCTCTATTATTACTCCAGTTGGTAATGTAATTGTTGTTGCTGTGTCTCCCCCAACAATTCCTCTCTCTCCACCTCTTTCAATTCAATTCAATTTTCTTTATTGGCATGAATGTTTGTAAAAAAAAATATTGCCTCAGATACAACTAAATGATGATACAAATAAACCAAATAATGATATTCAAATCAACAGCAATCCATTGATAAAAAAATAGATGCATAAATAAAAAAGAGCAAGAACATTTTGTTTTGTCTGTGTGTGTGTGTGTGTGTGTGTGTGTGTGTGTGCACGCGTTCATGTGTGTGTGCATGTGTGTGCGTAGTATTCCTATCGTTTATAGACGTAAAAAAATAAATAAATAAAACAAAAAGTGAGATGTGCACGAGAAATAAAATATAAACATCATGTCAGGTTGTTGCTCAGGTAAACTTTCTCTCTATCATTCAACCCAACAGGTAGAAGCAGATGGCCGCCAACCAGAAAATCTAGTTCTGTTTAAGGTTTCTACCTCGTAAAAGTAAGTATTTATTTGCACCTGTTGCACATTGCATGCTTGTTCTTGGTTGGCATTTACTTAAATTTGTTGAATAATTTAAAAGGCATGGTCTCCATCTAATCTATATTTTAAAAAATGTTGGTGATTTGGTGCTAATATAAAAAAAAAACGACTGACTGACTGACTGACCGATTGATTGATATCCACTTTGGATCTGGAGAGACCCCTTATGAATGTCTGACTCTCTCACAAGTGCTTTGAATTCCTTGAGACTTGAACACAATGAAAACACTGTCGATTGTCAGACAAACAATGACTTGTTGTTTCTTTGTACTGGAAGGGAGAAGTCATAATTTAGAGGAACAAAATTCTCTTTGTATTACCCAACTTTCCTTAGTTTGATAAAATAGCAGTGAACAGTTTCTGCTGGGAATGAAATTACCTTGAAGCAGCTGAAATAGAGACACGTCAATGATATATGGATGCACTTCTCAGAGGAGAATAACTAGGAACCTCAGTCAAAGTCGAGGAGGTGTGGGTAAGTCTGAACTTGCTCTCTTCGGGATGTTTCAGTTGATCAGCATAGGTTTTATTTTTTATTTTATTCAACAATAGCAGCTGGCTTCCCTCCCCAATTGATTGTGAAAAGCAGTTTGTCTCTTCTGTGAATCACTTTGTGGCTCATCACCCACATTTTACCCCCTCTGAATAGGAGTGTACAAAGTCAATTTATTTCCCTAAGATTACAATTTCTCTTGTTTATAGTATGAAAATTAGTTTGTACCGAGATGAAAAAGGAATCACATTCTAATTTGTTTGGAGCTTGCCTGAATGTGATAATGAGATTCTGTTGTACACCAGCAATTTTAATATATCTCCGGTGACGATGATGAAAAAAGCCAGTACAATAAATACCAGAGCTGAAATCATGTCATTGCATCACACGCAAAGTCCCCAGTGTCTTTGTTTCTGCTGGTAATAACCTGGCCTGTTTTCCTCCTTAAATTATGCATAAGTTGAGTGATAACATTGTTTTGTTTTTTTTTTGGTTATTCTGTTTACTCACAGTTTAACTAACAATGTCACCAGAATTTTACATCATGAATGAAAACATAAACAAGTGTTTTTAAATATTCAAAGATGTAACAGATGGTTTATAATCAGGAAGGACATGTTTTTGTTTTGTTTTTTTAAATGCAGATGGGGGACAATCAAAGAGAGCTATATATTCTATACCATAGATTAAACAGCATATTGAATTAATAAAGAAAAGGACTACAAAATGTTAATTAAATACTAACATGGATGACAAATTCTTAGTATCTGAAGAATGATTTTATAAGACGCCAAGATTTCCTGGCTTGAAAATGACGGTCTCTTTAAGACATTATAGCAATGAGAAACAGTATGGGGCCATTAACAAATAAAACAGAAAACAACAACAACAGTTCTCATTGCTACTTTTTACTAAACATTAGTAGAAATGTAAATCCCATTGGTATGATGCTGCACAGAGGTTAGATCATGTTTGCTTATGGTTAAACGCTGTGTGTGTGTGTGTGTGTGTGTGTGTGTGTGTAAAATAAGTCCCTGTAGATGTGCAGGCAATTTTGGACAGACAATTCCATTTTATGTATTCCTTTTATAAAAATCTTCAGCTTGTACCTGAATCTCAACTGTGTGAACGGATGTTTACAAACCCCTCCAGTGGAAGCTGAATGGACCTTAAACAAGCCATGTGTTCTTTTTTTTCTCCAAATGAGGTTTAAAATCATTCATTATTCATTAAAATGCTATTTCCATTTGATTTTTATATAACTGTTGGGCACACAGTGAAAATAGTCATTAGTCAGGTCAGCTGATGCATTCTCTCCTCCAGGCTGCCTGCTGGTACTGTTTATTTGTTTTTCTACATTACTGTTTATGTAGAAAAACACCTGGAGCACTAGGGGGTCACTATGTGCATGCACCGGCCAAATCGGTGCAGTTTGACATCTGTACTGGTCAAACAGAGAAGTTGGTGCAACTCACTGCACACACAGACCCAATCAATCTGTGACAACAGCAATTCACTAGAGGGCACAAACATGCCGCTCTTCCAGTTACAACGGTTTCTGATACCTATCTGAACTTTTTAACCCTGGCTCCTAGAAATGGTATTTGTATGTTACTTCATTAATATGTTGTATTGACAATGTACTAGCGGCATGGACTGCTGACTTGAAGTAGTTGTATATAAACAGAATTTCTAGGATAGAGGGCTGATAGATGAATTACACTGAAAACTTCTAGCCTGCATGCAAACTGCCTTTTTACTGTTGTTTAACGACAGGTTCGTCCGTTTACAGCGCTCACTGTTCTACAAACAGGTCAGAGCTGTTTATCACCAACATTGGTGCCAATTGCTATTGTTTGGGGAGAGACAACACTCCTACACAAGATTCAGATATTTAGGGCACTTTTTGCAGGTGAATCCATTTTAATGACCACAGGAAGCAATGCTACAAGAAAAAAAACAGACACAGCAGAGCTGTTTAAAAACTAATTGTAGATCTCAGCAAAGATATACGTATATGAGCCATATGACAATAGCAATTTTAGCATGCTTGAACCCATCCTTAAATAAAACAGACCTGTTCATTATTAAAACTAGGAATGGACAATTTATTGGCCACACACTGACCAATATTCACCTTGATAACGGTTATCGTCCTATCTGTAGAAAAGATGTCATTCACTGATGGCATTGGCCCATGTTTATCTGTTGTGTCACATCAATTTTGTGCAAGGTAAAAAGCAGGTCTCAAAACTAACACTGCCCTGTCAGCCCGGGGACAATAGAAAACGTGCATGGGATCAACAAAGATCTGCAGGATCTTCAGAACAAAATGACGCAGTAGACTCACTATCAACACCATCATCATCACTTTAGTCAGGAGATGCACACAAATCTTTTCCTGATTATGCTACAGTATTGAGGCAAGCTAAACTATGTATATATATATATATATATATATATATATATATATATATATATATATATATATATATATATATATATATATATATATATATATATATATATACATACGTGTGTGTGTGTGTGTGTGTGTGTATGTGTGTGTATAATAGTTTCTGGTACAGGGAGCTGCAGACATGCAGGCAGCATCACAGAAGAGGAGAGACCTTCTGCTCAGAAGTGGTGAATTTACAGCTCACAGCAAGTTAATATGATGCAGTCTTTGGCTTTTATTTTATATCCAGTGCTGGTAAAAAATGTTGTCGCACATTGCACAAATGTTGTAACTTGATATTAAGTGAATGCCGCTGTCGCTTTGAATGTCCAGTGGAGCCTGCTCATTGTTTAAAACTTCATATGTGAAACAAAAAAAATCATCCAATATTGGTTTTGAACAGTCAAATCCAATGTGTGTGTGTTTGTGTATATATGTTTATATGTGTCATCAATGTTTATGATTGAATTTGTGCTCATTGAAAGACAGTGTAGTTTTTTTTTTATAATCAAGATTCCTTTGTTTCCCTGGCAAAAAAGTGTGAATAAATAACAACAAAATAAACAACAATATTATTTTAAACATTAGTATCGGCCCAGAATTCCACAAGTGGTGCATCCTTTGTTAAAACTATGCCAATAAAAGTCTTTCTGGATTGCTATTTCTAAGGAAACTCTTGTCATGTGTGTAGAATTTAGTCAAGTGCTAAAGTGGGGTGGTGCGTATTCCTATTATGCTGACAAATCAGCATGACTACTGCATGTGTATAAAGCAGAGAAGTGACATGTTCCTCACAGTAAAGTTGCCAGGAGTCAGGTGCCGTATCATGACACAAGGGGAGATGTGTTTCTATTGAAAGATTTCTCCTACATGTGATTATCCAGCCGCATAAAAGGGGTTGGGTCATGCTTTCACTTTCCGCACGAAATAAAAAACATTAATTTGACGGTAGCGTCTCCATTATTGCACTATTCCAAGGCTACTCAGCAGACACACAGCCCTGATAATAATGTTGTTACATGTCTTGAGTTTTCAAGGTGGCACTGCGAAGGTCTCCCTGACACCGGTGTGAAAGTGTATTCATTAGGAGCCGCAGTCAGGCAAGGTTACAGAAATGTGAAAGAGCTCTGTGAACACTGTGTGGAAATAGTTTGTCTGTAGGGTCAGGCCGGTGTTAGGCTGTCTCCTTCACTCCTCCTGGAAACTGATGAAGTACTGAAGTGATCCTCAGAGCACTTTGAAGATGTGTGGGGAATGACTAAGGTTTTATTTCTTCAAAAAATGACTACTGTGAAGTGAAGCTGGACTTTCTGATCTTGGATACTTGTGAATTCCTACTTAATATACCTAAATTTATGCGAAGGTATGTCAACATAAGGTTATATTAAAGATTTAAGATTACATCAAAGATTTTTTCCACTTGGTAAACTCTATCAAGTGCCCACAGTCTCTCTCTCTCTTTATCCTGGAACAAATAACAAGGAATATACAGACAGAATTTGCTACCTCACATTAGTTCATACACAGAGACAAAATCCTGCAAATATTCCTTCCTAGTCTCCTTTCACTTGCATGTGTAATTTAGTAGGTCTTTAGTCAAAAAGATGACAGGTACCTGGGTTTATCTGTTAGTATTTCACTTCTCACCCTTTTTTGCCCCTTGGAGGGGTTTACTTTCAATTTTACTCCGGGGATTTTGTGTCAAACTCTCAAGCTCTCTAAAGCTGTTCTCACGTTTTACTTGTGCTGGCTAACAGTAATAAGAAGACATACAACACACGTGAATTGTCACCAACAGAGATCTGGTTATTTTGCAGGGACCAACCATTGCCATCATTAGAGTCAAGATGTTTTTGTGATTTTTTTGTTTTGTTTTTTTAGCTTGGCTAAAAATATCAGCATCCTGCTGTGCACTTGACAGGAAGTGATGAAGAAAGACCCCACTGTGTTCAAGGTTATTTAGCATAATAGCATAATAGAATATGTCTTCTGGCAGTTTATAATGTTATACTATTATCATTAAGCCCTTTTCCAAAATCAAACTGCTTCCTTGCAGCCTTGTACCAAATGTTAAGTGGCCTGGTACCAGTTTGTGGTCCAGGGATATGAAATTAACCAATAAACTAAAAACAAAGTGTTCTTTTATTTGTGTGTCTAACAGAGAGCTGTTGGCCTGACAACTCATCTTCAAGGAGCTATTCATAAAATACTTGTTTGTGCCAGTTAGGAATGGCGCCATTTTTTATACAAGTTTTCAATAACTGGAGTGGCAGGGAAGCTTGTTAGAAGGCTCCACCTGTGGCCACAGGAGTGTGATTATAATGTACATCCCAAGAGTTTTCTGCCAGGCCACCCAACAGGAAGCAGGAGTGTCTGCTCCACCTCTCCTGTCCTGGCTGCTGAGCAGCAGGTGGTCTGCTACATCACCATGACACAAAGTCTCACACACCCACTGGTCACTTCCAAGTGCTAAAACTAAACTCAGGAGGAGTTTGGTCACTCATGACAAGACCAATGCTGTTGCACAAAAGAGCAGTGGTTTGCACAAAGTTATGACTCATTAGGAAAGTTGCTAAACCAACAACTTTGCCATGTGACTGTTATCGAGCACATTAACTTGGAGAGATATATTCTCCCTTTTTACCAACTTTTTACTGAGCAAAATAAAATGAAGAAAATAGAGGCCAACTGCTGAGTTACAGTTAGCTGGCTAGCTGTAGCAGTTCATTACCTAGCCCTGTGAGTAGTCATTATATTACCAGCTTCCGGCCCAACGTGATCTCACAGAAATACATGAATTGACCATGAACTCTTTACAGTGACACTGCATTATGTGGTGGCAGCACAGTTGGTTTTAAACACCAAAACTACGTGGTTAGGTTTTAAAAAAGATTGTGTTGTGATTAAAATAACTATGTTTGTTACATACCGGATGTGAATCTTACATAAGTACGTCGTGTAACATGACGCATCTACATAAAGGACATAAGTTAAGTTAAAAGAAGTCAGTAATTGAACACTATTAATTAAACATGAACAGCAGTCTCCTGGGTAAAAGTCCTGTGTTTGTTTGACCCATCCGCCACCCCAACCTCCTCCTCCGCACATACACTTTCTTACTCTTTGTCGTAACATTAACCACCACCCACTGATTAACATTGCTGAACCAGGTAATTCATGTGTCTACCACGACAAACGTTTCCAACTGACTTTCCATTGGCACTGTTTCCATAATGCCAGCTCGTAAAATTAACACATCACATGCCACAACCATGTAAAGCGTTCTTAACAGTCATGGTCATGTTTCTGTATTGTGATCAAATCGAATCAGGCATCTGCAACACTGCTATGGAGAAAGAAGGAGGGCCATCCAATATGCGACCCCACTTACTGTAGGAAATATATTGTACGTTTTTCACCTCATATTTATGTCCAGAGATGGGAAATTGAAATTATTTAAGGGTAATAAAAATTCAAATATATGTTCCAACTGAATGTGTATTCATGCATTTATTGCTGTATGTGTGATGATAGTCTTTGTCACCACACCTAAGAGGGCTGTGGTGATATGTAAGAAGTACGCTTATTATATTTGGTACCCCTAAAAATACAATGTGGCCGCAGCCTGGTCCACCCTTTTGAAATAGTATAGAACTGCCACATTAAGTCACAAGTCATTTTTTACCATAACATATGGAAAATGCACTACCTGTTGAGGAGGGGTCCCGTCAACCGGGACTACGGGAGGCCGTAGTTGTCAACAGCAGTCCAATGATAACCTGCTGTCCTTTGAATGAGTCCTGAAAGACAAAAGAGAGGCACATGTTAAGAATATAAAAGGCTAAGGTAAGTCCCAGGCCAAATCTTTCCTTAAATCACTTTCTAGTTTATTCAGTTTATCACATTATAGTTGGTGTGGCTCAATGTGTCCAGGGACATTCAGAAACAGGATTAATTATAGATTTGCATTACAGATGCAAACTGAGTTGTAACAAGTGGTGATATTATTTTATGAACAGTTTTTCTTTACAGCTGTTAACAGCCAGTCTCTAGGGAAGCAAATAACTTAAAGGGTACACGATTCTTAATATGTGTTTTTAAAGGCAAGGTGGGGAACCTGTACTTTGTTAAAATAATGCGGGGAACAATGTGGTGGAACTGATTAGGTGACAGACTTAATTACCCACATCTAAAATCACACTGGAATACTGTGGGAAACCTGGAGCCTTTTGTCGATGTAATTGGATGCTTAAAGAGTCATGCTTTTAAAGTTTAGTCTGTGACAGCAATTTTCGTGTTGCAATTGCAGTCAATTTTTACAGTGCCTGTCATAGTAGTTGTACTTCTACACCGAGTTATTTCATATTTCATATTTATCAAGCAGCCAATGTGTCAAATAATCTTTCTGACTCCGGTGTTTGTAATTACCAATACTTTGAAAGATTGCCCCCTGTGGGTTTATGTCATCAATCAATTTAAGTAATAGCTTCAGCTTTGAACATAAGAGGCAGATGAGATATGCAAACTTGTGTTAGCACGTCTAATAACTTCTAGGGCAAAAAAGAAGTCTTATCTCAAAGTCACTCCAGGTGGTATTTTCACATGTCCCTATGTAAAAATAGGACACACAGAACAAAGCTGGAACAGGTGCATCTTTGACCCACCAAATTTATTTTCATATTCATAACCTTGGAGCATGAAAGATTCTTTAGAAGAAAAGCCTGAAATGGAGAAATCCAGAATTAATTAAAGAATCAAAGATACTGTATGCTTGTGAGAACATTCAAAGTTGTTACAGAGACCTTGCCCCCCCATTTTCATCTTATCAAAGGGCATAAAATAACTTATTGATTGTTTTGTGACACTGCTGCAAACTCTGAAGCTATTGGCACAGCAATGAGGTGTATGATCAGTGGTTCAGTTTGGATTATTGATACACGCAAGTTAGGATCATGTTTCACAATCTGAACCAGCAGGTCTGAGGGGCTGGGTGTGTGTGCCGGAAAGTGATTATACAATCATGGCTGGCCAAACAATCACTAAAACATGCGAGAGTACAATCTGTCAGATATGTTATGAAGATCATAAAGGTGCAGAGCAGTTTCGCAGAGTTGTTTAAGTCCTTTGAATTACCTTTGTATGAAAATGTGCTGTATAAATAAACTTGCCTAATGAGCTTTGCTAATATCAACATCACACTGGGTGTTTGGGACCAGTATGTTGGACAAACAAAGCAGCTGTAGACATTGCTCCATAGAGCTGTCACGACTGTGGTTGAGCGGAAGCTCAGGGATTCTACCTGCTGCTGCTTCAATGCTGCTTCGACTCCAGTGCCTTCCTACACTGAGAAACCTATTGTGGAAGTAAGGTCAGTCTTTTGATGCTATTGAGCTCAAAGAAAGTGTACGGGCAAACACTTTCACAGCACATCAAGATGCACTGTACCTATTGGGGTGGGGCATAATTAATCGAGTTTTCTATTCGGATGCTACCATCTGTTCAAAATATAGAGTATTGGCCGCCTCCAATGTGACCTTGCCCTTCCATTTGAGAAGTAGTTGGTGAGAGTTCACCTGCACATACAAACACACATTAACTGTTAGCCTCACACAGCTAACGTAACCTAATTATAATATAATAATATAATAATATAACCTAATGGTTATTATTATTTGTTTGGGTGTTGGTGTGAGTTTGTTTGGACCATTAAAAGGTTGTTTTCCGATGTTAGTATCCACTGCTGTTTAGCTCACGCTAACTAGACAGACACTGAACTGATTGGAACTTGTAGACATTTCAATCAGACTGATTGGAATGGGCAAACACCCGCTAACTTCTGGTCTTTGACCCGCAAGATGCAATGACACACTGTCACTAATTACCATCCTTCTCCTCCTAAACAGCACTAAAATACCAATCCAAATACATCTACACCAAGTTTTAAAATGAGACTGAATAGGCGATAAGTTGTATAGAGAAGAAACCACTGAAAAGTTTTCAAAGACCTCTGATCCTGCTGCTATCTACTTTTTACCTGTTCTCCAGCCTGTATATGATGTCGCATGGACATACCAACAATGCAAACCACCCACCCACACACACACACAAACACACACAAAAGGTGACAAACAGGCGGACTTGTGTGATGCAGAGGTTCGTTCACAGGGAACTTAGTCTATTGCTGATATTAAGCAGGTTTACCCGTGTTTGAAAAACCCACATACACACACTAATTTTGGTGGGCAAGGGTTATTAGTCACTCTGTAATTTTTTTGTTACGTGTTGCAAGCATCATATTCAGAATGAGTGAACATTTATAAAAAAACTAATAAAGTTCATCAGTTTGAACATAAAATATCTTCTCTTTGTACAGCATTCAACTTAATATAGGTTGAAAAGGATTTGCAAATTATTGCAATCTGTTTTTATTTGATGTCTTAACCCCAACTGTGCCACCGCCACATAATGGGATGTTATGAGGTTGTGGTCATTTCACTTTCTATTTCTATGAAATCACATTGAGTTGGTGAGATATTTCAGTCTGGATCAAAGTGGTGGACCAATCTGAATTGCCATCCCTGGAGCTAGTGTCCTAAAATGCAATCAGAGCTTCATTAATGTTGTTTTTGCTGTTGTTGCTGCTATTTTATGGTAACTTTGATGGTAAAACCTTTTTACCACTGTGTACAGTGTCTGCTATTCCTTCTGCCAGCAACAGAAACACATCATCCTTTACCTCCACATCTTTCTTAGCGCATGAATTAACTCAAGGTAAGTTTTTTTGGTTTTGTTTTGTTTTGTTTTTTTACCATTAGTTGATTACTCAGGAGTATGCATGGTGTGGCGTTTTCCCTGAAACTAATGCTATATGACTTTTGAAATGTCATTAATTAGTGTTTTGCATTGTTGCAATATTTGTATTTGGTTATGCAGTCAGTTGCTTATAAAAGTTTGGGCCAAAGTTCAATAAGAAGGAGCTACGGGGGCAAAAAAAGTTATTTTCTTTTCTGGTTTGTGTTTCATCTTACTCTAAACAAACAAAAACTGAATAAACTATTAAAAAAGACTGAGGGTGCAGAGCCAGGCGATAACTCTCTGTTGGCTTGTCACAATGACTGATCCCTTTCACAGTACATAGTTATTTGATCTGTTGTTAATATAACAGTATTGATTAGAGCAGCTTTGTCTGTTAGAATATATTTTATGATGTGGTGCCAACATCAAAATGCCGATTAAACTGTCACTGCAATTATCCCATAATAACTGAGGTACAAGTTTAAAGTAAGAAAGACAGGTTTACCTTGTCCAAGTTCCAAGTTTTTTGTGTGTTCAACTGTAAGAGAAAAATGTTTGACCACAGCTGTTGTTGAAGGCTTGTGCTGAGCTGAGTGCTTTTCAGACGGTTGAGGCATTGTGTTAATGTCTTGTTGAGCTGTTTCTTGGTAATAGATTATAAAGTGAAGGACGGAGGTGGTTGTTCTGGGACTGAAAGTAAAGCTTGATGGCCAAATAATTAGTGTAATTAAAGAAGGTCAAGACATTAGCCTGCAGTGGTAAAGCAACACACAGTGAATCCAGGGAAGTAGGTGGGCATGGACCTTACATTCTCCATTGTTAAAGTCTTACTCCTGGTTCAGTGATTTCCTTTAACATGACTTTGGGCATAGGAGTATATGGAGAATGACTGCATGAAGGTATATATCACAGGCAGTGACTGTCTAATCTCAGCTACAACAAGATTAGACCACATCATAATGATGGCCTGATAGCCTGCTATCACTGTGTCAGCTGTAGATAAAGGAAATGGGAGGTGGCAAAGACATATCACACCACTTCACTCAGGACAAAGGAGCTTTCTCGATACAATGCACTTTTGCCATCCTTGTGACAATCTCGCCTCATTACTTACGCCTGAGCTGCAGCAGAGCCAGGCTCCTCACACAGGTTTTGTGGCTGTAAATATGGTGGCAAAATGAAAAGCAAGAGTTTCCGCAATGTACAGACAACACTAAGGTAGACAGCGTAGCCTAGGCACTGGGGGGACATCAATTGGACCAGCCATCATGTAATTTACAAAGATGATGATGTCAAAACTCATGCTACTTAGGCTACATGTTTGAATAATAACTACGGAAGAGTCATATCCAAGGAGAGGTAAGTTTCCACATATGCTATTGTTTCAGAAAACAGTTTTCCACACACAAGCTTTATTATTGCTGTGGTAAAGCCCAGAAAAACATTCTGACGGCATCATGCATTGTTCAGACACATCATATATATAAGTAAGCTGTGAGCAGGGAAGTCAGATTTTACAAGTAATGGTTCCAGTAAAAGCCTGAACAAGAATCTATTGACAATCAAGCCATGATAATGCAATTGCTTTGGGGTTGAGGAACAGGTGAATCCACTTTAAATATAAATGTCGGCTTGCAGTAGGTGTAAAAAAAATCTATGCCCTCTGATAAAAAAAATCATGAAAGAACAGCAGTGAACAGTGTTTAAACCTCTCCCCACTAATAAAACACAGCTGATTACAGTCAGAAAGATAGAAAACAACTAACAGCAGGTTGTCTTTGTGTGACAGGAACAGATGACAAAGAGCACAACAGATCTCCAAAGTTCATTAGCACTTAATACATCAGTACCTAAACTCCACAATTTTACCAACAACACAATCTTCACGGCTTTATTAGATGCCTAAAAACATCGACTATTAAAGCCATGATACTGCCAGAGTAAATGTTGACGTACGTTTATGAACACTACATTACAGTTGTACATTGTGATGTAGTGGATGCATTGAAATTTTACTTTTCTTTTTGTTTCAACAACTCATTGGTTGGATTTATGCACAAAAAGCACTTGGTTATGGTTAGGAACATTGTGCTTTTGCTTTGGCACAATCCTTGCTGGAAATCCATGAGATGTCTCATTGAAAAATAACCCCTTTTTGTCGCACTTTCCCCTGTGGTTTATCGAATGAACACTTGAGGCTGACTCCAAAACAAAACAGATCTCCACAGACCCCCATGTTAAAATGCTCAACTTTACAGCAGAAATTAACATTTTTACAGCCTGATACAAAAAACAGTCTTGGTCTCTACAACAAATTTCAACATCTATGATAACTGTACATGATTATTTAAGGTTGGGCTGCTTGAGTGACAGGTTTTCTGTAAGGTATCCCCACAGTCTGTGACTAAGATCAGAGACCATTGGTCAGATTCTACCTTTGTCTGGCTACAAACCAAGATGGTGATCATTGGAATGGTAAACCTAGTGCTTCGAAACAGCAGTGCACCAACAAATGGGTGAAGCCACAATAGCCATTTCCATTATTTATACAGTCTGTGGTTTAGGCACTTAAATCACTTGATTATTGTAAAGAATAGAACATATTTTGTCTTAAAATATAACTTTTGGTGGTAAAATCTCAACTGAAAACGCATCAATATCTAAGTCTACAACTACATTTCGTGGCATTATCACTGGTGGAAACATAGCTATGGGATTCTAAAAAATGCCCACGCTGCTGGCTAAAAAGCTACTGGGAACACAGAGATGACTTAATAAATGCTTTGTACGCATTTCACAGAGGCAACATTCCATCCACCGCCCCTTCTGGCTTCTTATGACTGCCCATACATTTTGGGAATATTGATATGATACATATGAAACATGCAAATGTAACATATTTGTTGTTTGCAGAATGTACAATGCTGCCATTTTCCTCTGACAACTGCTGGTTCAAAGTGCTCCCTGAGGTTCTTTACATTTATTTTTTACTTTTACTTTACTTTTGAACAAACATTAAAAAATACAAGACTCGAGTGGGTCTCGGCAACTGTCCATGCATGCGTACGGAGGCAGAGCAGCTGTAGTACATGAGTTGGAATCCAGTGAATGTGATGAAATAACTGCTTTTCTAGGACACTGGTGAATCATGGCTCTTTGAGGGCCATGAACCTGTGAAGACACTTGTCAACCTGCTGCTGGTGAATGGACCTTCACAGAAAACAATGGGTGCGGGTGTTTTGATGCACCACTTTACTACCTAGCCTTCCCTATTTAGAATATATAAGCAGCATATTCAGAAGAAATGAATTGTTTATGAAACACTATATTACAGCTGGAAGCACATGTAAGTACTTTTCAAGTGTGTTACTGCTGCAGTTTTCAGCTAGTGGCTGAGTGGTACACAGCTAAATGCACATATTGCTCACAGGCACCTTCTCACTTATGAAATAGTTAATCAGACATAAAAAAATATTACTTTAATTTTCCTGTGAGATCAGAAGAATTGTAATCTGAACAAGCTCTTATATGATATTGTCCAATAACCTCTATGTACATTCCGAGGTACAGCTTGTCCTCAACATTTTTCCCCGAAATGTGTCGAGAAAAACTTGCAAAGAACACCATAAAAACAATATTGGGAAAGGTGCACTTTTATCGCAAGGAGATGTACAAGTCAAGGTTGTGAACATTGTTTTGAATGTTACTATTATTGCCATGTAGCAGGAATGGCAATGGTCTTTTATTTTAGCAGAAATAAACTGTGGCTGTCTAACCAAATGCACTATGTCTCTGAATGTTGTGAATAAAAATATTGTTCCTCCTCTTCATGGTAGTACTTCCTCAATCCTGAAGGGCTGCTGGCTTTATAAACAACACAGCACCAAACAATAAAAGTCATTTAAGAAAGCCTTGGAGTCCTAAAATCTTTTTTGTTGGCTACGTTTGCACCTATCATTCTATAATAACAAAACATCTCATATTAATGGGAATGTTCCAAGCTCTCTTGAAGAACAATTTTGTTGAAGTTTTCTTTGTCATTCAGTATGTTTTGGAGGATTTGTCTGTTATTGTCCTTGCTTCATACATAGATAGAAAGAAAGATAGATAAACGATAAGATAGATAGATAGGACTTTTTTAGATAGTCTTTTCTTTTTTTTGTGTGTGTGTGTGTGTGTGTGTGGGGGGGGGGGGGGGGGGGGGGGGGGGTATTTGATTTCATGTTCACTTCCCTTTTTCATTTTTCCACTGTTTGTTTTTATGATAGATTTATAGTTCTATAAATCTTCTATCATATAATAATTATATTATTGGAACGCATTATATATTATATTATATTTCTTTGTTACCTATCATGGGTCATGTGATGGCTTCCTATTGGTTCCTGTTGTTATACAGATGGGGCCATACCTATATTGTATATGTTTTTAAAGCCCTGCCCAAGACTGGCAGTGGTCAAAACAGGTTGGCTATTTAAATGATTTAGCCACTATAAAAGGTTTTTTAATGAAATTCCACCTTGTTTTCCTTTTAATTAAGGAGTGATTAAGCCTGTCGATGGACAATGCAGGCCAGTCAACCCTCGTATGCAGCGAGCACTTTGTCATATATAAGCAAGCACTTTTGCGAGTCTGAATCAATTTATTTTTTTATCACAAATTAGAAAATGCATGGCAGACCAGGCTAAATCTGGCGGATAAGCCCTAAATAAAAGATCACTGATGTAGAGAGTAAAGGCATTGTAAAGATGCATGCATATATAAAACATCAGTATAGTCAATCACAGACATAAAAGTATAAAAGTCTCTTTTTTGCTCATCAACATGAAAGTAAGACTTATTTCTGACATAAAAGCTCAGTCTTCAGCTTGAACTTCTTCACAAGATGCTGAATGTGAGGTTTAAAAGGAAGAAGATCACGAATTAAGAATCCTATTAAAGATACAGACTTTATCACACTGCCCTAAAAGGTAATGAAACTGCCCATATGCCCATGATCACCATTGCAGCAATTAACCACTTATATGGATCAAAAAGCTTTGTGCAGAATCATTTCTACACAAATGCTGTTTAAATAATTCCCTTATAGTGTGCTGGGGTCTTTTCTTACATGACAAAATATGGAAAACAATATATACCGTCACATGTTTGTATGCCTTCGTACACCAATCTATTTGCACTTACAGTTTATATCCAAGTCTATACATTAAGCACAGTGTCAAGATGGTTCTTGAGTTATGACCAAAAACATGTTGTATGAAGTCACTGTGACCCTGTCTTTTGACCACCAGATTTAATCAATTCATTCTTGAGTGTAAGTGGACATTTGGGCCCAAATTTGAGGAAACTCCCTAAGGTCATCTTCAGATAGTGTTCACAAAAAAGCAAATTCCAGAAGACAGAAGCAGAAATTCTGTCAAGGTGTTCTTGAGATATCCCGTTCACAAGAATGGGATGGATGAACGACCCGAAAATATATTACCTTCGGCTATGGCTGTTGCAGGCAAGGAAGCATAAAAAAAAATACAAAATATGTTGGCAAAAATACATTTTTAAAAATTATAAACTACAGTGACACCATCTTGGATTTTTGGGGTCAGAAATGACTATATTTGGACAAGCGGGTGGAGATAGCCCTAATTTCATATGGTGCTTTTACAGCAATGATTAACATTGCTAGCAAGCAAAAAACAAAATCTGATTCCCTTAGAGGGTATTTTTAGTTTAAAGAAATGCTAAACATTTTTTTTAGGTGAATACAAATGTTACAATGCAGTTTTTTGGGCTGCAAATACACTAAAAACAAACTACAGTGAGAGCCTACAGCCTTTGCTTTGTGAATTCAGGATTACACCATGGTTACGTTAACTAAATAACATAAATTGGTGAATTATATAAAAATTCACCCCTGGTACAGTTGTCATGAATGCCAAATAAGCTATAAAGACCATAACTGTTTCCTGTATTGGCCAGTTAACATGATTATTTCGGCTGTAAAGTTGGGCATTTTAACATGGGGGTCTGTGGGGATTGGCTCATGTGGCTATTAGAGGAACTGCAATTTTTGGCACTTCCACATTGGCTTCATTTTTCAGCCCCAGAGGCTGCCACCTGGTTCTGTTTTATAGGTATAATGTTAGACATTTCCACCATTTGAGGTTCATATTTTTAACATGCTAACATTTGCTTGCTAGAGCTAAACACATATAGTAAAGCTGAGGCTGGTGGTATTGCTTTTTAGCAGCTATTAGGTCATAAACCCGAGTATGGAGCAAACTGGGATTTTGGCCTTAAAATGGCACTAGATGAAAGGTCAGGGCATCCAAGTTATTACAATGTATTTTCTGGGCAAAATGAATCATGATCTATAAAATATTCATGGAAAACCATCCAATAGTTGTTGACACGTCTTAGTTTGGACCAAAACTAACTCTGCTTTGCTACAACAGAGACATAAACTACATTGATTTTTGATTTAACTGATTAACACACAAAAGTCAAATTATACACTGATAAAGAAGAATAGAAAATAAAAGGACAAGAAGCATAAAAATTCATAAGGAAACCACTCCAGAAGGGATTTAAATTACAAGATGACCAGTAAGTTTTTAGAAAAAGATTAGGCCATAACTACAGTAATTATCCTTAGTGTTGGAATGATGGGATTAAAATTACTGACCAGTGCAGATGATGTTGAAATCACTCCACCTTCCCTAGATTAGAAAAAAATAAAACGAACTGAATTGGGCACAAGAAGCATTCTGAGGATATAGCTGTCGTCATCTTTGTTATGTATCATTACTATGGTTACAGATGCTCTCATCTCGCAAGGTTAGTGCCAGAGGCTCTGTTTCTTTTTCTATATAAGCATTGTGCCCTGTCTGACTGAAAGGAACTGTTCTTGCTCACACTGCATTATTGTAGGTACCTGCTACCTGGACATTCCTTCAGGAAGCAAATGTGGGATGATTTGAATGGTTGAAATCCTACATAAATACTGAATTCTAAATACTATGATACAAACTTTCACACCACGTTGTGCTAGTTGGGCTCACCTTTTTAATGCCATTGTCCTGGCCCACATGTTTTTATCATTGGTTCAAGTTGTTCAGTTACCGTTTCTTTTCAGCTTCCTTTCAGTTTTCTGTGGTAATGTTGATGCACTTAGTCCGTAAATTTCTTTGCTTCCTTCCATTAAACATTAACTAACACTTCTGACGCTGACATTACGTGATTGAAATGCAAGATGCTTCTTATTAGTGTATCAGTCAAGCAGTTAAATCAGCTTCTGGAGAAGAGATACTTTAACAATCAGGATAACAGAGTGTGTGATTGCAGATGAATAATACTGCAATAAAACAGTATTTCTTTCAGTTGTCTCCATTTTTCAAATTAGTCAGCAGCTTTTATTCCTTAGTTAGAGCTACAGTTGGTAACTGAAAGAAACATATTTGCTGAAACTGTCACGACATCCACACAATAATATATGAAACTGATAATCTGTGAAGAAAATCATGTTCCTCCTCCTTCTAATGGCTTTTTCAAGAACAATGTACATGATAAAAAAAACAACCAAACAGATGCAAGGAGTCTTTAACACAGCCGAAAATCATATCAATTACTGCTCGTGAATTGCCGTCAAACTATCAAACTAGGCAGGGCCGATCAAATATGATTCAAGTTTTTTTACTGCATTGCATATTTTTCTCCTCAAATGATTTGAAAAACATACTTTACTGTATTGTTTAGCTGTAAAATGAGAAAGCTTCTGACCCAGCTGCCACGCTGAAAACAGTTGAGCAACAACGCTGTACCACGCACCAGCCGGATCACAAACTTTCTCATTTTACAGCAGAACAGTACACTAAAATATGTTTCTGAAAACATTTGAGGTAAAAAATAGGTAATGCAGTAATGTAATCTTTATTTGTATTTGATTGGCACTGCATAGTTTAATAGTTAAATTGTAGTGATTCATATAACTCAAGACTCCTCGGCTCTAATTGGTTGCTTCCATTAAGGTGCAGTGGCTTCTTGCAAATTCCATTAGAAGCACTACAAGGAGGAGGGACATGATTATCAGTCTCATGTACTACTGTAAGGACGTTGTAGTGTACTGCTATGATGTAAGATGCAAAAGTTTGTGACCTGAATGGTGGGCAGTGCTTTGTTTTTGATCACTTGTTTTCAAAATAGTGGGCCAGGTCACAAACTTTCTCATTTTACAGCTTAACAGTACACCAAAAATGTTTCTAAAAATGTTTTTTGCAAGAAATAGGCAGTGTAATAACAAAATATTGATTCATATTTGATCAGCGCTGCCTAGTTTGACAGTTGGACCATGGATCATGAGCTGGAATTTCTATGATTGACAGCTGCGTTATAGCGTCCTTGGCTCTGATTGGTTGTTTCGGTTCTAATAATTTTTTATTAAATTTACCAATTATAAAGAGAAAATACGATGTATTTTCTATTCTAGAATTATGCTGTCATTGGTAACTGTTTTTTATTATAGTTTTTTGTGTGAAATAAGGTTGTCAATGAATATTTTTGTCCTAGAATCCATACAAATATGTAGTGTGGAATCAAGATAAAGCTATAACTGAACCCAGTGTCTGGTGTGCAACTACATGACTGCCAGAAGTCAAAGGTCCCTGTACTGCTTTCATCAATAACCATCCTTCCTGTGTCTTCTCATCTTGCTAACATAGTGATGGCACGCGTAACAATGTAGCACAGATGGGCTCTCACAACATTAGATCCTTTTCTTGGATTTGATCTTGAAGGATCTTAATACCCTGCTGTCCCTCTAAAACAAACATGAAACGTGTCTGTTTTTTCAACCGATTGTGTGGCAGAGCAGCTTGAGGTACTTATTTTATGAGCAAATGTTCTTTTGCCTGATTTCCTCATTATGTTTTAGATGTGTGATGTCTGAGGAGGGATATAAGGAAGAAACCCCGCTTACATCTAACGTTTTACTTATGATAGCAGCAGTAATTTATTCTGTGAATAACATAATATTGCTGTCATACCACACCATGCCTATATCACACAAAATCAGTCTGTGTTCATGCATACAAGAACAACCAGCTCACGCTAAAATGTGTCTTCTAAATTCATGGGAATCATTTCAAAAAATGCAGCAAATATGTGAAGATTTATAGTTGAACTTGTATTTCAAAATAACATAACCTTAAGGTCACTTTATTTCCAGTGATTTAGCAAACATGACTTGAAGTAAATGAGCTCGGGTACTCCATTTGATAGCATTCAGATATAGCAATGTGGAGTGCCTCTTCTTACTCTCCTGAAACTGTCTCTCACTTATGGAGCTTTGAGGGCCTGCAGGTAAAAAGGGGTCTACAAACATGGTTGTACTTGCTTTTAAAATCTAATGTTCTTCCAGCTCTGTAAGTTCTTTATGTTGCATCTTGTATTGTGAAATTGCTAAGATATTTACTCAAATATAGGTGCAAAGTGATCACAAGCTGCAGACGTATTCTGAACACATTCTCACCTCTGGTGCAGACACTACGTTAAGAGACAAAACTAAAAGTCTAAGCACCCCCTTGTTACACATAACATTATTGTTCATTTGTAGAAACAAAATCATGCCAAATATGCTCAACTTCAACACCAGAGACAATCTGTAACATGACTCAACACTTGTTTCTTTTAACTTTGGAGGCAACTGTTCCCTTTTTTTAAGTGTGAAGCCTATTTTTTCTGATCTGCTCCAGTTTTCTGTTAATTTTTGTTACTGAATATTGCTGTTAATACAAATGCAATACTTCTTTTATCTGTTTAATGATAAAAGTCCTATGGCTTTCAGTGGAATGAATACCTTCAATTCCTCACAAAGCTATTATTGTGATACATCTTGCAGGGCTGTCTTGAAGAAAATTTCGTGACTTGCAGGGTCCTCATATAGTACTGTACAAATTGCTGTTGAAAATGAATTGCTAAATATGTTGGCATTGTAAGTTTCTGCAAACCATGAATATGTTATATTTGTATCTTTTTATGTAGCTGATAGGTTGAAGATTTACATTTCAGCAATGGTGTGGTTTAAGTATGATTAGGTTTAGGCACAAAAATCACATGGTTATGGTTGGGAAAAGATCATGTTTTGACTTAAAATACTTGATATGAGGGGCCTAATCCCCACTGGAAATGCAGTTACGTCTAGGTAAAAAAAAACCTGCATTTGAGGGGCCAAAAAGCCACAAAATACAGCAATGACCCTCTAAAAAGGTTTTGTTGATTGTTGTCCTCAGACACTGGTCTGCAGTGGACTCACCTAAGCATCCCACCATCCACCATACAATGCCAACATTTTCTTCAGGCCTCTGAGCTGGCTATTAGCATGTTGCTACAAAATGCTGTTTGGCTGAGACACAAACACAGACTCACAGTGACTGAAATGCAATAATTAAACATCAAAGGAGTAATCTATAACAAAGAGGTGTGCTCATAGCATGATTAGGCCTATATTGTTGAATTTAAATGAAAGATGACATGCAGATTAAATGACAGGCATGAGAAGTTTAGCCATTTGTTTTCTCCCCTTGGCTTGTATATAGATTTATGTGTTTGTCAAAGGCCATTGTTGAAGAGCAAAAGTTACATAAGAACATTTTTACTAAATATATTTGCTTGTTTATACATAAACCATCCATACACGCTAATATATTTATGATGTGCAGTTGACATATTAGTCATGTAGGTATAAGGTAAGTAACTCAACCCAGTCACCAGGAGAAATGTTGGCACTGTACATTTCTGCAAAATAAACCACTATTTTCATGTTGCTGATATATTGAATCTTTACATTTGTGTATGTTTTAACGACGTCCACTATCCCAGAGGAAAACACAGCAAAGTCTCTTTAAGAACAACTATTTTGGTCGTTTGTTGGTCTCAAATAGTGGTCTGCAGCAGGCTTGGGTGGTATCACAATATTCCAGTATACCAAGGTATTTATAAAAATCCCCAAATCAATACTGTCATAAATACAGGTGCTTCTCTTTCTGTTAAAATTATTGTATGTAGTGCACAGCATGCACCACCAGAGCTCAGTCTCCGCTCTCCACTGGTGCAACAGGAAGCTAAACTTAAAGACACTGCGACACCTTGTGGTGGAGGGATAAATTACAGAACTGTACACAGACAAAGTTTGCAGAAACGTATAATAACAACATTTTCTCCCGGCAACGGGGCTGAATAACCTTTGTGTGAGTTATGCTTTTAATGTGCTAATTAGCAGGTAGATGATTGTGCTATATACAGTAGCTCCACCTTTTACTGTTTCAAAACAGCTGATGCATTTGACACAATCCTTCTGCAAGTAGGTGTTATCCTTACAGATATCCTCAGGTTTTCATAATAACAGCCCAGATCTTGAACAATGTGGCTGCTTTTAAGTTCTCTATAGGAGAAAACACTTGCAGAGGAAGGAGAAAACAAAACAAAGGCTTATACAGGTAAGGTAATTACAGTTCTGGCTGCAATTACTGTATGATACGGTAGGTATAAAATACCTGGTTTGTCCAAGAGGTTCTTATTTTTCTTTTCATGAAAATTATACTTTCAACTTTTCTTTCCTGTGAAGTTCTACAGTGACGCCAGTCTGCCCTCACTGATTAGAGGTCTTTAAATGACAGTGGAGGTGATTTGGACAGGAGGTGGCCTTACTGCAAAGCCCAATCTACATCCTGCAAGAGCAAATGAACTCAGTGTGAAAGCTAGAGCTCCCCTACAATGTCCACTCATTACACATATTGTGCAGACCTCTTGGAGCTTGGACATCATGCCAGTAACTCTGAGGTTCAGGAACGGACATCTGATTTTCATCGTCACTCTGCACATGGATGGTCCTGATTGTCCTTCAGTAGAAAATTATTTCTTATTTTTAGGTTTCGGTGAAGACACAACAGGAAAAAGCCTCACACAGATTTTGCCGCTTTACTGTTTTCAATTAAACCCCCTAAACACCTAGATCAACATTTTCTCACTATCATTTAAACCTTTAAAACTTGAGACAGTTGGCTTGATTTCTTTAAAAAAAATGGGAAAGAAATATAATGAGCAACTTGGCAAGAAGTGTCCTGCAAACCACAAAAACAGAAAAAAGGTGACAAGGAAATGGTCTGAAAAATTAGCTGATGAGATTTTTGGATCTGATCAAAAAATACAATTTATCTGTTCTTTTCCCCCTTTTTGTGCTAATTTTCTGGTAATTTTCTTGTAACATTTTCCCCAATTCCTTGTTTATTTTTAGGTTATCTCTGGTTACGTTGTTTATCACCATCAAGCCAATGCAGTACCTCAGGCATAAAAGGGTTAAACCAGTCTAATACACCTGTGTTGGCACATATTGTGCATTGCTGTGTCAACAGTGTTTTAGGTAAGTTTGCACCCATGTGAACGCATTTAACACAGACACAATTTATCACAGCCAGGTCCCTGCAATGTTCTTGAAAAGAACTATTTAAAATTGCTCTTAATGCGCTCATTGCATTTAAAGTGAGAGAAATGTCTCTTAACCATGGCATGATAACCTGCAGGAGATCTAACAGCAAACAGTCTCCATTTAAATAAAACAGTAGGAAGTACAGTACCTTCAACTTCTACTACCAAGGAAAGAGAGCTTTCGTATGAGTCCAAGTTTGAGAGGAATTAACCAAACTCTTGCTTTACCCTTAATTATTTTTTTTTTTCCATTATAACTTTCAACAAACCTTTCACATGACAAATGTGTATATCATGACAACTCGTTAGAAGAGTCTAAGGGTTCTAGAAAAAATCTGGCACACAGTTATTGTCATGAACACCCCTCTTGTATTTATTCATTATGAACATACTCTGGGTTTCACGATTTTTATCTAAGCATACCTATATGTTCCTGTTAATTGGTCATTAGTAACATTGGGTGTTTTGCTGCAACTAACATCAAGGACATTATGTCCTCTGTAATCATTTTGGGGAATTGTGGAATTAAATGTCATGGAGAGGAATATAAATTTTGCATTTATAGACATATTACATGCTGCCTATTTTAATTGTTGACTATGATATGTGTCACAGCCTGGGCTGTGACATTTTGTAGTTTTGGTTTTTGTTCCCCCTCCCTTTGACGTATTTTTCCCTCAATGTGTGTGTGTGGAGGCGTGGCTGGCTTTCTCCTGCTCCTTCAGAGGAACACACCTGTACCTCATCCCAGCTCATCACTGCAGCCCTCTTATACCCCGGCTCTCCACCACTCCGGGGGCAGATTGTTTCGCTTCATGGTGACCTCTCGATGTGAATCCTCTGCTCTCCCTGACTCATCCACTACACTACATTCCTCAAGTTCAAGTTGGCTCCTCTCCGGTTGAAGATCATCTCCACCTGGCCTTCCGTGTCTATCCTGCCCGCTCCACCTCCACCCTTTCATTGTTTAGTTAATAAATATTCTTTACTACTCTTTTCCTGGTCTCAGTTTCTGGCATTTTGGGTCCAAAAGATAAATACACAAACCACATAAATATGTTTTGTGCTAAATACCTTGAAACATTATTATTGGAGCTTTGTGAAATTCAGAGTGCATAGGTTTTCTGCACAATTCTCAACAGGGAGGTGGCAAAGCTGGTGGCTCACAGTTAATGGTACTAACTCTATAAACAGCACGAAATAACAGCAACAGTGCTGACAGAGCTAATGATGTTAACCAGAGGGGAACTGGAGGGTGGGCACTACACTTTGGTGAATTTGACATCCTGATAACAGTGGAAACCGCAGTGTGAGTGCACTGCAAAGAGGCGACGATAAGCTCATCATATAAGGGGGGAATGGAAGAAACCTCAGGAAGAGTGGCTGAGGAGGGATCCCCCTTCCAGGATGGACAGACGTGCAATAGATGTCGTAAATAACAATTAAATTTCAATAATGACAAAAAAGAAAGAGAAGGGGAGAGGGAGAGATAAATATTAATGATTAAGATTAATAAAAAACACTGCCTGCTGCCGAGAAAGAACCAGAACAGTGAAGTTGTGGGCAATACAACCAGAACACTGAGCTATGAAGATGCTAAAATGCAGCATAGAGAATAGAAATTGTAAAATTGGATGATAATTGTATGTGTGTTTATCACTGCAAAGATATTTTTTTCACAATACTGATATTCATATGATTCACTGTTGATGAAAAACACTGAGTAGTGCAGCTTTAAATGTGAGGGCCTTAGGCAAACAACTAAATACATTACAATAAAAGGGATTCAGTACAGTGTTTTCTAACAGATTTACATACAGGGACTGCAAAGAGAGCTTGGAAGCTATATTTGGATCAAAAAATACAGAGATAACATTTTAAGAATTTAATATTCAGATGAATAAATTAAATAAGATCTATTTTTTTTAAGTGAACTGTCTTTGACTTGCAACATAAACTTTTGCTAAAACCTTGGCTCCAGCTCTGCTTGTGGTGCTTTGTAGCTCAATGACTGTTTTTGTTGGTGTTAATGGGTCAAATATTCAAAACGAAAAAGTTGAAATGCAGCCAATGAACCAAAGAAAATATGGAAATTTTATTTTCTCTGGTTCAACAGGAAAGGATTTTTGTTGGTGTTGTTTCTTCATTTTTAATGCAGCTTTTTCAAACACTGAGCTGGAACATTATTGCTTTTGACTAATATTATAATACAACTTTTGTGTGGAAAGATTAAATGTTTTATCAAGATTAGGAAACTTTATTTTAAAATAAGGTAAAACTAGAATTACAGGTTGTATGCCTCCACAAACCAGTTAAGTGGCACTTATAGTTTGTATCCACACTCACAGCTTAGATGCCATAAACTCATATTTCCGCCAACAGTGACGAAGATCTATACAAGTAGCACAGTTTCAAGGTGGACACCCAAGATTGGTGTCACCAGTTCAGCGTCTGAACAGAAGTCTCACCTTCTGTTCCTATTTATGGCGTTAAATAACAATAATTATAAAAATAGCCAGAAAGTTGTTTTTGCTAAATATAACATAACATAAACACTGACCTCAGTGTTCCCGAGAATGAGATGGAGGCACAGTCATGATGACCTTGACCTTTGGCCATTAAAATCTAATCAGGTCATCCTTGAGTCCATGTGGATGTTTGCACCACATTTAAAGAAATTCCCTCAAGGTGCTCTTAGCAAGTCCACGAGAACTCAAAAACTTGATGCCATGGCTATCGCTGTCACAGAGTCGTTAAAAAAGGTGAGCTCAAGGTTTAAATAATAAGACTTACCTTACCTGAGAATAACCATTGTGGTGTGGGAATTATAGTCTTTTGAAGCTTGATGTTTGGTATTTACTTTTAGCACAATTATGCCACATTCACAGGTTTTAGTGCATTTTATTTGCCACAGAACAGAGAAAGGGAAAGGGAAAGCCCAACAACAGCACAATTTCTAGCCTGCAGGCTTGATCTTCTACAAGAAATTATGCTGGAGAAAATTACATTTTCAGGGCCCCTAGAGTGAAATAACAGTCCTTCCATCCACGCCAGGCTGAGGTGCTAATACTTCCTACTGCCCGAAAGTACTGTTCTAGCCTCTAAGTTGTAATGAGATCTATTATCTGAAAAATGTGTAATCACTATGAAAGCTGATGAGATATCGTGTTTAAGATATTTCGAGCATTACTATAAAATGAGGCCAATATTGACATTATCAGCGTCCAATTCTTGGGAGCAGCTGCAGGCTGTGAGACAGCACAGATTACACTCCAGTGTCACTCTATCTTGGAGAAAAAGCTGCATATTTTCACCTGACTGGACCTCTCCAGATGACAACACTGCTCTTAAATCCAACATCTCTTCCTCTGAAACAACAGAATCATTTACTGTTTTCTCCAGTCATAGCTGCAGCGTAATGTCTGTGTTAATAACAATCATTATCTCCTTTGAAATGTTCTGCAGAGCAAAGATGACTCATGAGTTCTGTTCCTTGTTGTTGTTTCTGGAAGCTATCTTCGCAGATGTATTTACTACTTGGGCTGTCTGACGAACTGCTGTTTTATCACAGACTGCTGCTGCAGTCTGAGTGAATGTATACATAATTTGATATATAAATTATCTCTAAAGGCAGCTCTAGTGCTATATAAGGTGACATTTATCTATTCCTCTATAAACTTTACAACATAACTGAACAATTAAAAAAGTAGTAACATTTTTGGAGTTTGGAAGGATGCTTTGTGAAGGATACATACCCGGTTATGGGCTTACATTTTCATTCTATAATTACACACATATTACATGTTGAATTTCTTAAGCCTGACTCTAATACCACTAAATCCTTCCAAATTTCAGACTAAAAAGAAAAGGGATTTACTATTTTTCACCAAAATGACATACCTTGAAATGTAGAAAGGACTTAAGAGCAACATTTAGACTAGAATGTGTTTTTCAACAAATTAAAAACACGTAAATGAATAAAATAAATTATACAATTTTGTGACTTTTTTAAATATTAGGAAAATTTTACAGAATTTAGTTGGGTGGTGGTCATACATGTCTAAGGTGGGTGTTAACTCCATTTGGACTGTCAGTCAGGGCTGGGTATGGTAAAGCAATACTTTCTACTATTTATACTATTGACCAAAATAACCCAGAACCAAGTCATAGTGTTGACAAAAATATTAATCTAAAGAAACATATTGATTTGGATTATCTGAAACAGTTTCAATTCTCATTCATTACACTGGTAACAGCTGTGCTTTATCATTCTTTGTTGATATTGATGTTTGTTTTTGATTTTAAACACAATTTAAAGAATTAAAACACACGTATATAAAACATAGTTAATCTCTGCAATGACATCAAGTGTAGGTCAGCTGCTTTTGTTTTGTACCTCAAGGGGTAAAAAAAGCATGTACAACAAATTAATGAGCTCTTAGAGTGTATATAGAGTCTATCAAATCCTGCTCTGTGTTGTCCAAAAACTATTGAAACACATCAGTTAGCCACACTATTGTATGGGGTAACATTTCCCATCCTTATCACACGCTGTAGTTTATATTATCTCAGTCCCACACACATTATTCTGCTGTACTCACAGATCATCAAATATGGATATTATACACAGTTGAAATTAGTCCACAACAAATGGACTATTTCCACGTTTTTGAGTGATGTTTGCCAAACACTACAGAAACCAGCTGTTTTAGGTCATTTCTGAGCCTTTTGAAAAAGTCAAATGATAGATCTGTGAACCATTTTTTAAAGATTTATGTGTCCAGTAGAAACCATTGAGCTGCGGGTTGAGAGCCACAGCCAGTGGAGGGAAGACGAAATGAAGTGAGAGATGAAATAACCCATTGTTGGGTTGGTCTTTCAAAGTTCAGATTCACAGCTTAATCTCTTACATTTTACAAGATATTGCAGTTTTAGAGACAATTCTTCATAGTCTTTGCTAATATCAGATACTGTTTTTTATTCGTGTTACAGAGGCTAAATGTTCAATCGGGTATGAACTATTAATGAATGACTGGATGGGCTATGTCACAATGAGCACAATCACCATCATCATCATCATCACTTTTGGCATTTAATTACTATTTTATTGAATTTAAAATCCAATATAAAGGTCAAAAACAAGATAATAATGCTAATCTGTTTAACACTGGTCATCACAACAAGCTTTGCCAAAGGCAAAGTACAATCTATACACTAATGTATACAGTTTCAGCTCGGATTAAAATACCCTCCATTTAAAACGTCTTCATGTAACCTTTCCCTATTGACGTATGGACACTAGCTGCCAGAACCCCAGCCATGCAGTGAATGGCAAATAACATGGATGAATGCATTTTAGCCTGTTAATTTAATGACAAACCAAGTCATTAAAATCTCTGCGCTTAAACCAAATCCCGATATCAACCTTCATAACAGAGAGGAGGCTGCAGGATGCCATATTTCGGCACGACTTAAACTAATTGGAAGAGATGGATGCAAGTGGAGCTTAAGAGGAGGCACTACTGAAGGCATAAAAGTAAACACCAAGTCAGAAAGATTCCCATGACTGCACTAAGTCTTTCTCTTTAATACTTATTGCTCGGGCCTTATTTATCATCACAAGTCTCTCTCTTACCACACACATCATTGGAGTTTATGCTTGTCCAACTTTGCTGCAACATCAGCTCGTAACATTCCTTTAGATTAGTATCAGGCCTCATTTTTTGCACTGCTTGTTGGAATTAGTCTCATTTACCAATACGTCATCTGTAGATCCTGTGGATTAAATGATATGTGGCTGCAAGGATGGTTGTTTATTTGTATTCATCTTGTGCTATAGGATAATAAATATGCAGCACAAGCAAGTATGTGTTTGCATTGTAGGATTCTTCAAAAGAAATCATCCAGCTTTTAAGAAGCCCCTTTGTATCCAGCTTCAGGCACAACAGTCAATACCCACTGCTTTCCATCTAATGGTCCGCCTCTTAGGGAAATACAAAGATGCAAGCTATTCTTTATTTGCTGTTTTGTAGCTATCAAATTGGGCTCTTTTTTTGCCTTGATTAGAAACTTGTATAAATAGGGAATATTTTGAAATTAAAAATGGAGCTATTTAATACCAAAAGGGAGAGCCTGGACTATTATCCCGGAACGGCCTTTATCTTTACCAGACAGGATGTAAAATAAACAATTGCGTTGACTACTGCACTTAATTTTCTTCTTTTAATTATAGTCCATTACAGCAATGAGATAATAACAATAAAAGGGAGAGTTTTTCATTAGTTACATCTTTTCTTTAATTTAAACTGCCTACTCAATGCGACTGAGGTCAGCAGCCGATTTGGGTCTTGCAACTCTTGTTTTTGTTTTTTAGTGTACCAACACTCTTAGCAACACCTGTTTCAAACTGGAGGTGCCAGAATAATGCTGCAGAGAGCCTGCATGATCCTGGAAATCTAATTTTAATATACCTGTGGATCCTCCCATGTCATGTCAAAGTCACTCTCTCCTCAGAGTGCAGTCCACATTTGCAGTTACAGTTTACATCCGTGTGTGAAAACAATGGCTGATTCATCCCCCCTTGAGTTATGGCCAAAAACATGTTTTGTTAGGTCAAAACAACCTTGACATTTGACCTTTGACTGCCAATATCTAATCGGTTCATTATTGAGTCTAAGTAGACATTTGTGCCAAATTTTAGGAAATCCCCTCCAGATGTTCTTGAGAAAGAAGAGTTTGGGGTGCCTGGTGGTTTGGTGGATAAAGCAGGCACCCCATGTACAGAGGCTGTCTCCTCGCCGCAGCGGCCGTGAGTTTGATTCCAGCCTCGGCCCTTTGTCCCAGGTCCCCCCTTCTCTCTCTCCCCCCTTCACGCTTGACCTTTCCTACCCAATTAAAGGCATAAAAATATTTTTTAAAAATAATCTTTAAAAAAAAGAGAGATATATGAGTTCACGAAAATGAGACAGACAAGGTCACAATTACCTTGACCTTTGTACACCAAAATCGAATCAGTTCATCCATAAGTTATATTAGACGTTTGTGCCAAATTTGAGGAAATTCCCTAAAAGCATTCATGATATAGTAAGTTCACAAGAATGAGAGGGACACAAGATTGCAGTGACCTTAACTTTTCAAATCACCAAATTCTGATCATGTTTTGTTAGATTTAGGTGGCCATCTGTGCCAAGTTTGAAAAAAAATACCCTCAAGTTGTTGATGGTATTCCTTGAGTCCTTGAGATTAGTTCACAAGAATGATACAGACAAGGTCACAATTACCTTGACCTTTAAAGAACAAAATCTAATCAGTTCATTCTGAAGACCAAGTGGATGTTTGTGTCAAAGTTGAGGGAATTCCCCCAAGGCGTTCTTGAGACATCAAGTTATAGGAGAGACACAAGATCACAGTGACCTCAACTTTTGAAATTTGACCACCAAATTCTAATCAGTCCATGTTGAGTCTAAGTGGACGTTTGTGCCAAATTTAAAGAAATTCCCTTAAGTTCTTGAGATAGATGAGTTCATGAGAATGAAACAGGCAAGGTCCAATTTCATTGAAATTTGATCGCCAAAATCAAATTAGTTCATCCCTGAGACCAAGTGGAGGTTTGTGCGAAAGATGAGGAAATTCCCTCAAGGTATTCTTCAGATATCCCTCTCACAAGAAAGAGATGGATGGACAGACAAGAAAACAGAGTCGCAGAGTCATATAAAAAATGCATGGCCTATATCTTTACCAGACAAGATGCAAAATCAACAGTTGCATGTACTACTGCAAATATTTTTTTTCTTTTAATTATAGTCCATTACAGTAACAAGATGATTACAATAAAAGGAGATTTTTTTTCATTATTTACATCTTCATCTTTTCTTTAATTTTAACTGTGTACTGAAAACCACTGAGGTCAACAGCCAATTGGGTTTTAACAACTCAAATCTTGGGTTTTTTTGGGGGGGGTTTTTTGGCATTTGATGTGCCAACGCCTGTAGCAACACCTGTTCCAAACTGGAGATGGCATTCAGCATGATGCTGCAGAGAGCCTGCGTGATCACAAAAATCTAATTTTAATGTACCTGTGGATCCTCCCATGTCATGTCTGTCAAAGTCGCTCTCTCCTCAGGATACGCTTTTCTTGGCGTCATCGCCACACCACCAGCACTGTCACACACTAATGCCATGGAAGATTTCTGTCCCTATAAAAAGCAAAAACACAAGATAAATTTACAGAAGTTACAGGTGCTTTTGCGGGCAATTTATCTCCTTCCCTCCATCACTCCTTCTTTGTGAACAGTTTAATTTTAGGAGGGGAAATCCATCAGGAATAATGGTTTCTACCTGGATTCACCTCATCAGTTTACTTCATGAAAGAGCAATATGCTGTGTAGTCAGTGTACACCAACAGCTTTAAAATAGGCTTTTTAAACTCACACAGCCGCAAAATAACTCATTCCAAAATAGTGAAAGCAAATAAATTGCGAGGAACGATAAGAACAGTTACACTAAGTGATGCAGTCTGACTGATTCTGCTTTATGTTGGCTGCGATAGTGTGGAGCAGACGTCAACTTCAAAGTGCTGTTGTCGCCCCTGAGAGGCTGTAACGAAGCCCGGACGACAAGCAGAGTCAAATGGGAGGAAGCCGCAGAATACTAAACACTCATGTCAATGCCGGCTGACGGCTCATAACAGATTGAGTGATTTCAGTGAACTGCAATTCCAAATCCAGCCAGATATCAGGTGTTTTATCAGCATCTGGACGCGCAGAATTCATCTGGACATATGCTGTCCTGAAAACAAGAAAAACTCTGCATTTGAAAAAGGGGGATTGCTTTTTACATAAAGATTTCATACGGGCCGGCTGTATCTATCTCATTTTGCACACAGAGGTCTTAGGTGGTGATGAATGTGAGAAAGAGGAAGGAGATGCTTTGCAGATGCTCTCAAACAGAATACAGATGAAAGAGATGTGCAGCAACATCAGAGTGGTATGTTTCACTGAAGTTTCGTCTTCGCACCTTAAGAAACTGGCTTGAAAATAGTTCTTTATTCCACCCACGAGGTACAAGAATAAAAGGCACCTAATTTTTGAAAAATAATATAAAAGATGATACAACAAAAATAGACCTGACAGAAGTCTGTGTATCCGATGTTAATTAGAGTAATGATTAAAGGGCTAGTCAAAAACTATCTTATATCAGAGAACAAAGTTCCAGCAACATTCTACAATAAAACGAGGGTTAGGGTTAACAAAAACTTAACATAATTACACAAACGTGTAAATAAATCCCCTCTGGGTGTCCTTCTGGTAAAATTTAAGTGTGTCAATCCATGTTAGGAAAGGAGCAGAACAGCATTAAAAAAGTAAAATTAGTACCTCTGGGTCATATGCCTCTGTGAACCAGTGAAGTTGCTGTCTGTGATAACTATGGACGATTCAGCCCCCCATCTCTCATCCCCTACCCCCATACCTCATAACTAGCATATGTGTTCTTGAGATATAGCAAAAACAGGTTTTGAGAGGTCACAGCAACCTTGACCTTTGCGTACCAATGTCTAATCCATCCACTGAGGGAATTTGCTGAAGGTGCTCTTTAAATATCACATTCCCAAAAATGAGACATACACAAGATCCCAGTGGCCCTAACTTTTGAAGTTTGACCACCAAATTCTAATCAGTTAATTGAATCCAAGTGGATGTTTGTGCCAAGTCTGAGGAAATTCTTGAGTTCACAAGAATGAAAAATACGGTCACAATTAACTTAACCTTTGACCACTACATCTAATCAGTTCATCCTGAAGTCCAAGTGGACGTTTGTGTAACAGTTAGTAAAATTCCTTTAAAGGCGCTCTTGAGATATCATGTTAATGATAAAAGGATGGACGAATGAACAGATGAATGGATGAACGGACTACCCAAAAACATAATGCCTCCGGCCATGGCTGTCATCATTTTTTTTAAAGAAAGGAATTAGTCATTTAAATTTAACTACCAGATTTTACAACTTCTATTTTCATTTCTATGATTTAGAAGATGGATTTTGACTCACTGTCAGTTCATCAAAGTAGTTCATTGAATAGTTCATCAAATTGCTCTGGAAATGATCTCAATGATATCAACTGTCATTGGTGTTGTCATTATAGTTTTAGTGTAGACTGTAATCCACTTGAGAGCAATTTTTAAAATTATGTGAAGTTTTTGGCGCAGGGCCCTTAATTCCTTGATGTGAATGAAAAAGAACGTACCTTTGCCTCAACTATTGTCAGTCTTAATACTGTTTTTGATATGATATTAATATGTTGTTCCATTAAGGGGATCTAAAAGCTTAAATAGGAGTACAATCAGAGGCATGTTTGTTCAATTTGCACGTGTCTCAGGTTATAACACTCAGCTGTGGTGATTTGCTTTTTTTTTTTTTTTTTAGTCTTTTTTTATGTTTCTTTAATTTTATTCACTTATTTGGAGCAACCTCCATTATTTCTGCAAAGCTGCTCTAATCAAAAACTAAATTGATATTAAACATTGATACAAATACAATGCATGAAAAGGGGGTCAAAACTAAATAAATCATATTGAGAGGATAGTGATGCATGAGTAAAAGTTTGTTAAATGTTGTATTTGTAGTGGGATAAAAAAAAGGACTGGTGGTTCAATTCCTGGCTGCTTGATCAAGTGTCCATGAGCAATACACTAAATTCCAAATTGTGTATGTAGGGTTTAACTTTGGACAAAACCTTCTGCCAAATAAATGTAATAATAAATAAAATAATAATAAAATGCTTTTTGTTTTGCATTTTGGGTCTCTTCCAGTGTGTGTGTAGGGGTGTAGAGTGTCATTGCTTTAGGGTACTTAACCTTTAAAAAAGGTATCTCGCACAGTCATTGTTTGTAAGATCCTTAAACGATAATAGCTAGAAAATGAATTCTTTTGCAACAGAAAGCTACGGCTTCTTTCCTCTCCGTCATAACTTCATGAACTTAGGTTACCTCGCCTTATGTGCAGCCCAAACTTGGTATTTCGCTACAATTTTGCCAGTATTTTCCTGTACAGAGATCATTGTTTGTATAATCCTGTTTATATCAATCTATGCTTATAATCACGTCATTGCACTATGTTATGCGGCCGCCTATGCAAAAACATGTGGTGGCATCAGAGTAATAATTGATAAACCTATCACAACCCATTTGAACTCTGGTTACTGTATAAAAATGAGCATATCTCAAAAATAAAATAAAAAAAATAATGTACATTATTTAAATAGCTCTTGGAGTGTTAAGAAACATTTGGTTATGTTAGTACATCTAGAAATCATTTGGATCAATCAGGTTTTATGCTTTTTATATTGTAAAAATCTAATAGAAAAACATGTAATATTTTTGTATTTTTTAATGACAGTGTCAAGACTTTAATCAATTACAACGGTTTGCTTACTTACATAACCAAAATATCAAAAAATAGTTATTAATTACATTAAATAATATTCAATATTCAATTTACCTTAAATCCCCTTGTGGGGCATCATTTCCCATTAAAAAGGGAAAATGACAGCCAATTTGTCACCAAAGTTTCATTAAATATACTAAACTATCAACTTGGAACTCTGATTGATAATTAATTAATAACTTAACCAAAGTTATTATACCAATAGCTCTTAAAAGCTTTTGGATTTCTGACAAATTGGGAGTTGGCACCATTAACTTTTGTAAAATATATCAAAGAAAATGAAAAAAGAGAAAACACAAAATATGACCTTCACTAAATAAACCTTACCAAAGAATAAAAGGAATATGTGTGTGATAGAGGTTTCACAATAACAGTCCATTTATCATCCAGCTGTCGCATCAAATTTAACTGTTCGTAATGTACAATTTATTGGTGCCAAGAACCCAAGCTGATACTCAGAGTCACATTCCTACTCATTTTCCAAAGTTTTTTAACCTGCCCACGCAACAGTGTTCATGTGATAAAAAGGAATCAAGGTATCACACATATCACTAATCTCTCTCACTCTCAAACCCAAATTTACATATATTTACAAACTGAATGTTTTACCAGGCTGATTCTGTTACAGTGATATTTTCAGAGGTGTAGAAAATTAGATTCTTAAGTGTTGTTCTTCGCTGAAGCAGTCACTGAGAAAGTGAGATTTCCCACTGGGATTACAGTTTTTCTCAGTTGCTTTGGCTCAATTATCTAGTGTTGAAGTCTCCAAAACAATATGTGAATTCCTTGACATTTTCATGCTTGTACACAACAGAAAGAACAGTTGTCATCCTTTTTAGCCATTTGCAAATTTTTCAACCCAATTAAGCAAATGACTAAGCACAATTCTCAGTACACTCTCACCCATAAAACGACCACACTGGTCAACTGCAAGAAGTGTACGATGACCCAAATATTGAAGAAGCCCCCAAAGTGTGGGTGGGAGGGGTGGTAAATGGATTTACCAAACACAGGACTTTCATCGAAGATGGGTGTTCTCATCACAAAGTCAGAGATGACTACTTTTCATATCAACATAGCCTAGTATGCTAGTCTGTGTAGCATGCTAAAGTAGTGAAGCAAGTGACATGTCCTCTGTGATGTATAGCATTTGACAAATGTCAAGTTATGTTGGTGGCAAAAGTACTGATATCATGTCAAACCACTGTTTTTACATATAGTTTTGTTGCCTAAACCTAACCTGGTAGTTTTGGAGCAGAGCTGCAACCATTTCATGAGGTTGCAAATATGTTTAAAATGTTGATTGTGTAAAAAGATAGACGATGTGTCCCCACTTACCCTTGCTATGCTTAAGTGATGCTAAAATATTCTGGATATGCCCGCTGCCATCTTGACGTCATTCAGAGCAGCAGTCAGTGCAGTAACAATCTCCGCAGTGGAGGAGTTCCCGCCAAAACACCAGTCCTCCCAATCACGAGCAGCCCCATTGAATGCGAGTACACAAATTGGCTAACACAGCTGTCAATCATGGCGGAAAATCCCCCTTTTGTAGAATTGAATAACTCGCTAAAACTGAACTTTGGGGCCTGTCATTTAAGTCCTTTTGGAAGTCAGTTCATATCAGCCTATTTTGCCGTTAGGTATGAGAGACACAATTAAAAAAAAAGAAAAGGTTTCTTTTCAGTTAAACAGTGTTACTCTTTCAAGTTTGCCAATACCTTAATATAATACTTAATAATTCTTTCATTGTGCAAGTTCTAACATGCAAAATAGTCCATCCAATTGCCAAGATCTGCTGAGTCCACATTTTATAAGTTGCACTGATATGGTGCAGCTGTAAAGTCTGCTAAATGGGGAGTTTCATACATCTTAGATCAACCAATGGCACATGCTGTCCAGTCATGACCATGGGTAATTCGTGAAAATAGAGGAGCTCAGATAAGCATTTGATTGGGGAAACAGCCAGCCAATCGAAGGGGTAGAGGAGTAAGGATGTAAGGTGAATGGAAAGACACAGACATGTCCTCGATGAAATACAGGCCACACTTGTGTACCATGTAATCAACCATGGCTTTCCAATAGCAGAGACTGCTCGTTGTGTGCAGCCAAATGCAGGCCAGTCCACAGTGTCATCAATCATCTAAACATTTCGTAAGGAAAACATAATTTAATCATCTAATACTGTGTTTCTTTGTGCTATTCCAATCACTGTAATGCTCCAGTACAGGACAAGAGATGTAATATGCTCATTTTTTTTATTTCATTGCATAAGACTACAGAATAACTTCATAATGATGGCTGAAGAACACCAGATAAGCAAAACGGTCACTGCAAAGAATGCCAGTTGACTCAAGAAAGATCCAGACTGAAATTTTAGAGGACAATGGTGTCTGTCTATCACAGACAGGCTGAAAGAGTTGAGAACTGGCACAAAGTATTGAAGAGACTTCAAATGACAGTGTAGCTTTTGAGGTGCCATTTGAGAGAAACTGACAGAGTGAAGGAGCTGCTCTACCAGTATGTACCAATAAAGCACTGCTGTACTCTCCACACATGATACCTACTATATATATTGTGTTTTCCTTTTATCATGACCTATATACCGTAGTTGTCTAGGATATAAGGGGCATGTGCACTTGCTGTTATTGTAACATTCTACAGTATATTTGATTTGCTGTTGGTGTTGCTGCTGGAAGGAAATTATATTTCTCATGCACCTGTATTTGTCAACGAGACTTGTTTCAATATGGCAAAAAGCAGGAAATATGTCGGAAAGATTACAGGCCATTGATCTGCAGTGGATGTGCCAGGCCAGCATGGTAGGAATATAAAAATGTATGCCGCAATTTCTGAAAATGGTGTAAGTACATTTATCTCCATCACTGGATCATACAACACCTAACACCTGGCTTTCCTGGACCCCCTCCATAGAGATCTCATCTCATCAGGAGTTTTGTCATTAGGCAGGTTTCAATTACAGATTTGTGCAAAACGTAAGCGATATTTTCAAAATGTCGATAACACACAATTGTGAGATGACTGCATTTCCAGAGTTATGTTATGCTACCTCTCTCGTGATGTGATGTGACTTCTTCTCCTCTAGTGATAACATTCCGAGAAGCATGGTGATGGATGTTGAAAACATCAGCAAGTTCATTTATATTGCAGCCACCATACTGTCCATCACTATTTCCAAAAGAAGGCAACGTAGGCGTGTTATGCAAGGGGTAATGGAAAGGCAAGCCCTTATACTTGGGAGCAGCCACCTATGAGGGATCTCTGAGATAATAGTCCAAAACTTCACAAAGGAATTGTGGATTTAAAACTTCGCTCAACTTTTCAAGAGTTATGCAATGCAGTTACACCTCTTGTAGCACCTGCTGCATCATGCCCGAGGGAGCCACTTCCTACCAACAAACACATAGCCATAGCATCATGTTAAAAGCGAAGAAAAAAAAGTATCCATTGCAGTTTTGCTAAATATGGCTTTTTTGAATTGCCTGAAATATCACGTCATCCAAGCATAAAAACTTTTTTTGCAATAAATGGGTGCTTTTTCAAAATGTATGCGTTTCAAGAGATGTTATCTTTTATTCATAATTTCAATTTGTACAATTTGAAGGTCAGTGGAAACCTATCAGTGGAAACTTATTGTTCCTCCCACCATACTCTCCATTCTTAAATGCTATTGAAGAAGTCTTTTCTGCATGGGATTTGAAAGTACACAATCACTGACAACAAAAACGAGATGTTTTCCATTGACTCAAGGGATGCTGCTTTTGATGACATAACAGCAGATGAGTGCAGAGGACAGTTTCGGCACACACAGGGATTCTTCCATCATCACAATGCAAGATAGAGCATGAGGTGTGAGGTTGATGAGAGACTGTGGCCAAACAGACACGAGCAACAGGATGCCCAGTGACTCCCAGCACTATAATTTTATTTTGTTACCATCTTATACTAGTGAATACAGTAGGCCTGCTTTCTTTCCACAGTACATGTTTTTTTGTTCTGTGCAGTGATGTGTAGAGTCTCAGTTTTTTTCTGTTTGCAGTATTGTATTGTGTTGCATGACCATGGTAGGATAAAATAAATTGTATTTCCTTACGTAACATGCAAATCTGATGCCCTTTTGCTTTACTGAGTGGAATGTAAAACCATGTATTTGTGAAAGCATCTGAAGAGTATTTACTTTGATACACAACAGCTGTCAGTTAGTTTCTGAAAAAACAGACTGGCACAGTGGGCATGTAGTGTCAGTGACAACATGCAGGACGAGACTGTTTATATATTAAGAGATTTGCAGGGGCGTAAGCTTGGGTGGTATCATATATCAAGGAATTTAGAAATCCCGAATGTATGTTTTTCAATAGCGCCATAAATACAGGCACTCCTCTTTCTATTAAATTGTATGTGGTGCACAGCACGCACCACCAGAGCACAGTCTCCTGTCTCTAGCTACCATACCAATTCCCACACGTGTGTTTGTGTGTGTGTGTGCATTTTTATAAATAAATAAATAATTCATTTATTTCCAAATAAATTTTAATAAATGACTTTTGATTAAGCAAAAGTGACCAATGCTGCATGTTTTGACAGAATTAACTGAATGTGTTTTTATGGGGGCATGGGGTCTCAATGGGCTTCTTTACCTCGGGCCCCCATGAGTGTAGGATCACCACTAGAGATGAGGAACACATTTCAGAGTCCACTGTTATTCAGACAAACATCTATCTATCTATCTATCTATCTATCTATCTTTCCATTTTTTTATAATAAATGAATGTAATAATGACATATTTTGCATGGTGGAAGTAAAGACATGCCAAACAGAGGCAGATGGGCTGGCGGTATCACCTCTTATTTCTGACATATTGAGCGTCTGGGAATGAAGCAGTATTGATGTCAGCTCTCTGTTCCTTCATGGGCATCGAAGGGACTATCGATGGGATTGATTCACATGGAAGGAGACTCAGAGTAGGAAATTACAGGGTCAGAAGATCTAAGGACATTATTGCTGATGTTTCTTTTTTTCAGTGCGGATCTTCACCAATAAATGGAGCAATTTGTGTGTCTCATCATTGCTCCGAGTGTTGTATTACCAATAAAGAAGTTCACAAGGTTAAAGCTATTAGGGAAGATATCTAGAGTATATAAAACACACCTGCCTCGTCAGCTGAAATACAAAATGAGGGGGTGCATAAAGAGCACTTCACTTCAACTGAGTGAGACACTGAAAATTAATACTGAAAATAATTTATAGCATTGAAAAAAAAAACCCTCATATGACCTGACTGTCAAGAGTGAAAAGATGGTTCAGACTACAAAACTATATATTCAAAATTCCTCCGTGTCTGGAATAAAATGCTTTTGCATTACAGCAGTGTGATGTGTGTGACCTTTTCAGTTCTTTGGGGCAACCCTGCCAAAGAAGATTTGATCATGGGTAACTTTAATAAAATCCATAATTACAAGCATGTGAATTTCCTAAAGTCTGTGAAAATCTAAACTGATACTCGACGTTTTATTGGAAACTTGAAAATCACTGCAGCATTGTCAGTAATTATCTTTGACTATGCAACCCTTTGAAACCTGAGCAAATTGGCTTGACTTTGGAAACATGGAAAGAAGGCAACTTGCAAAAAAGTAAGACATTACCCCCAAATTATTCAATTTAAAACATATATATAGTGAAAACTAAATTAATAATAAGATATAAGAAATTTTAAAATGAAAATTAAAAATACGGAAAAAGTGCTTAAAAATATAATAATTCTGGATTATCATTTTAAATATGTAATTATAATATTTTTCGTGGACACTTTTACCTCGTTTTTTGTTTTTCCATAGACATTTTTTTTTCCAAAATCATTTCTAAACCTTTCTTACAATGTGTGAAACATTATTTTTCATACTGCTCATTGCCTTTTTCTTTTGTTTTTGAAAGAAACTGCACCAATTGCTGCCATTTCAAAGGTTTAAAAATTTTTGAAAGGCATCTGAAAGCAACACAAGGACAGTAATGTCCCTCCAGGTTTCAAAGGGTTAAACAGATTTGGCTGTACTGAGTCAAGGAGGAGGACATAGGTTAAATATAGTCAAACGTTTAATAAAACAAATTAAATTTGCGGGCTGCTGTTGTTAGCCCACTAGCTAGCTCCTGCAGGTTATATTTATAACCTTACCCACACTATTTCCTGTCCCCTCCTGCCTTTGGTCACACAATGCAAATACATGTCAACATTTCAGTCTGATTGCGCCACAACACTGAGGATTGGGTGGGGCCACAATTGAGACCTAGTCCGCCTCTAGAGACGTATTGCAAATGAGTGTTGCAGTATCTGGGCGGAGACGTAGCACTGAAGCTTCACAGATGTTTGCCCACTGGGGAGAAAACCCTACTTGCACACTATATATCTCATTTTCCACTTTCTTTACCACTTCAACTAACTGAGGGTTTGCTCCAGATAGGTTTTAAACCCACTTCACCCAGTCCCCAAGCAGTAATAACACCCATGCACTATCAGGCTGCTGCCTTGGCCATCTCATAACATCACTCCAGCCAAAGTGTTGATTTACTGAACTAGTGCAGTGCACGGTGAAACATGCCTGTTCGGAACAGGTGAGTGTTTGGCCTGTGGCATTGCTGCTTGTAGCTTTCTTGAAAATCGTTCATACAAACAACATCACTCCTGACTCTGCAAAGGAAGAGCTGGGTCGTCGAAACTGGGTCCTGAACCATACACCTGGGTCCCAGATTTTTTCATGATTTTAAGATACAAAAAATATTGAATTATGTTGCTATTCTAACTGCACTACAAAATAACATACAAAAGGCCCTGTACTTACTCACTTACACTTAAAAAATATGCCACTGAATGAAATACTACTTAACATAACATGTTTCGATGAAGATTGCTTGACTCAGCCTGCACCACCATTGTTATTAAATAGAGCACTGATTTTTCTGGCAGTTATATTATTAGTGTTGTAAGTTAGTATGGCAAAGAAAAACCTATCCAAGTCAGCCTAGCTGTGGTCAGAAACTCAAGTGAAATAACTCACTGATACATGATCAACCCTCTTTAAGCCCCGCCCCCACTGCTACATAGAGTCACATTGCTATTTGCTTGTTTATTTAAAGTTTATTAATACTAAATGCAATGTGTTTTCCACGACAGGAGGTTAAGCAATTTTTTTTGTCCGTTTGTTTGTCTGTTTTTTTAATTTTGTATGCAAGTATTTTTATATTGTTTTGTTTCTTCTCTCTAAAATTCGGACTTATTTGCGGGGCTGTGAATGCAGCCTTAGTGGCGTGAGGAGCTTGAGCACAAGGTGGATATTAATCTGTTGATTCAGCCCAAGCTAATCAGATCAAACGCAGAGAGGAGCAGGTGCTGCTTTCACTGCGCCAAACATTCTGCTGCTCCGCCTGTGCCCAGAGTATACTCTGCATTCCAAGAGTGTACAGTGCATATATTCCAGTCGTGCTCCTAATGAATGGTCCAGCTCCCATTATGTGGCAGCAGGTATTTTAATCATGGCAGGTCACCAGAAATAAATGAATGTGTAGGAAAACCCTGGAATATGTCATGTGTCTAAATGGCACCAACTCCTTGGGCCCCCAGCAATACACCCCGATCTACTTCACAGTGAAGTAGGGATAGGGATCCTTCTTTAAAGGCTTGTTTAAGAGTTGAGAAAAATATCCCACATCTAAGGTTAAAAATATCCAACAAACGGTCTAAAATGCATTATCACAAGCTTGAAAATGGGTGTTTTTTATTTTGTGACCAGCTGACATTTTGGAGATACATGGTTTTCATTGGGCAGCACAGATATATTATTACCCCCCCCCCCCCCAATACTCCAGACCGCAGCCATCACCTTGCTCCTTTGACTCAATTTCAGAGGCATTTCAGTGGTGCATCGTGCCAGCTGAAGAATAGAGGGCTTATCATTTTCCACATTTCAAGTTGAGGTTACGGTAAATAGTTGAAGTGTCTCAGTACTTAACATAAATAAAGCCACGCCAAAGAGTGGCTATATTTACCAGTTTTATTTATTTATTTATTTTTTTTTTTTTGTTGGCCTGCGGTTCTCTGTGGACAGTCGACCAGCAGCTGAGCCTCTCAGATAAGCTCCCAGCCAGAGAGAAAAGAGAGGGAACAAAAAAAGACGAGTGAAATAAAGAGCAGGCCAACGGCACTGTGTGATTGAGAAGGGCTCCATTTCACAGTAAAAAGCAGGCGAAAAGAGGGAGGAGGTCGCAGTCAACACAATGGGAATGGGAGAGTGGTGGTGGGGGGGCGGGGATAAAAGGCACAACATAGTATTAGGATACGGCCTGTGGGAGCTTTTTGGGGGGGTGAAATGGGAGAAAGTTGCAAGAGCATGTCGGTGACTGCACCCTTCAGTGCCGCACTGCAGGGAAGGCAAGTTTGGTTGGTCTCACACTAATGGTGGTGACAGCAAGCACTGAATGCTGAGATGCACTCAGTCTGTCTGTCTGTCTGTCTGTCTCTGTTTGTCTGACTTTCTGACTGTCTGTGAATATATGTGAACCTCCCTCCCCCTCTCTGTTTGCTGATGTGTTGCTGGCATTCAAACGATATTCAAAAAGATCCCATTTCTCTTTGGAACTTGTACAGTATATTGTTATAGGTCAAACCAATCTGTTTAGAAAGAATTCAAATGTGCCATTTATGCATTTTAGCAGCCATCACTATATGCCTTCATTCACACAAATAAACCGTTATCTTTCATTGTCTTGGAAAACCTTTCATCCCAATGATAACAAATAATAATAGTGATGATAATAATTATAGTAACAATAATTTTTATTATAATTTTTTAAAATTATTATTATTATTAGCACTCAAGGACACGATACCCAACACATTAAAAAAACAAGCTGAAATGCGTCCAAAGATCATAAAAGCAAACAATCATTAATTCAATAATACAATAATAAGTTAATATGAGAACAAAAACATTATCATAATCATACAAAGTTCCTAAAGTGATGTCATATTTGAGATGGCTTTCCTATCCGGAGGTTGAGAGGATGCAGATGTGTGTCAAGCCACAGACCATTGTTTGAGAGCAACAAAAAACAAAATTGGTTGTGTTTTGGCGAATCATCACTGTGTTTCAAGAGGCTATTTCAACACCACGCATAGATGTTTTTTAGCAACCTGTGGCACCAGAGATTATTCCAAGAAATTGCCATTTTATTTTACTGGACATAACTGCGTTTACTGCCAAAATAGTGCCTCGAATAGCAATTTATTTTAACCGGACATTACATGCATTTTTTGTTGATTTTTATTGTGATATTGCTGCATTTTCTCCTGGGATACGCCACAAAAGATCTTTGTTTTTTGCAATTATAGTAAGAGTATCTGTAGTTTAAAGTGATGCATAATGCCAACATTTTTCTTGCATTTGGGTTTTTTCATCCTTTGAAAAGACCTTTCTAGGCAGAAAAAAAGCAATCCATTTATGCGTAGCTGAATTTAGTTGATTTGTCTTCTCACTATGTATATGTGCTAATGTGCCTAACAATTAAAGAAGAGCAATCTGTGAGTCTAATGGTTATTTTAAAGTTATTGGTAATAAAAAGAGACGACACTGCAATATATACATTCTGGTTGCTTTTGATACCAGTTCGTCCAAACATGCAAACAACAGCAAGCATTTTCAATCTGGCATACAGATTGTGCATATGTGATCTTGCATGAAGGTGAGGGGCAAGGACGGCTGGAAAGTCGTGAAAAGTGAGACTCATGAAAAGTGAGTGGTATATAAAAACCCACCTTGTGAAATAAAAGGTGACATAAACGTAAAGTGTCATTTGAAAACTTCCATTATGACGTACAGTGAATAAAGGCTTTTGAGAAATGTCAATTTGAAATGAAAAGAAAAAAAAATCCTATAATGTACTCTCTCTGGTTCAAAGCGACTTCAACAGTGGCGGACACAGCTGGAAGTTCTATGTGTCATATATAAAAGCTAAGGTATAAAATGAGAAAAAAAAACGCAAGTGGAAAGTAAACTTTGACTAAAAGTTTGTCAAACAAAACAACTGTTGATTCAAGTTAATATCTTTATTTGAATGATTTTTATTAGATTAAACAAGTTTTAACTTTTAAATGAGGGGAACTTTTAAATAAATTGAACCAACTTAAAAAGATTTAAAGTGTTTATTTTACACAGTTTATTCACACAAATACTTCAAAAATGTCTTATTGATTTATTCATTCATTTATTTTTTGAACATTTTAGGCCTCTGTGAATCAACATTTCTTATTTTGTTAATCAACATGAGCATTAGTCAGAGCTGTACTCCTCATGAAAGTTAATTAGAGTCTTTTGAAAACCACAAAGACGCTCACGGGGTGTTTTTCAAAGTTCAACAGTCATAATAATCTAAATTTACATCGCGCATCACACGATATGTGGAACTGATCACTGTCATGGCAGCAGTCCTTTGAGAACGATTTATATTCTCATTAACCTTGAATTCTGTCTTATTTGTTGCAGATCAATACATTATTTCTGTTGAAAGACTAAACAACTTGCCGAGAGTTGAAGCAATCAAGAGAGCGAGTATCGGGAGACAGTTTGCCTGCAGGCATGTTGACTGAATCATAATGGAAACCTTTGCTGCCTCATTACACAATCTTAGCAAAACTAATAAAAGACCGGTATGTAGATAGTTTACCGGGACAAGACCTGTGTAAATTACATAGAAAGCCTATTGTGTGTAAATGAACAGATGGGATCTAATGCACGCTCAGATGTGTGCTTAGCTGAGGCAAATGAGGGAGGCAGAGGGTGCTTATTCTGCTTTTCAAAGAGAGAAAAGTGCTTCGGCTTTTTTCTCCCAGTTCTTTCTTGGCTTTGACGGGGAAGTTGGGGAATTGTTGTTGCACAGAAGGATTATGAATCTGCTGCAAAGCAAACATTTCTCATGAGTTGCAGTGTGGATTTGAATGCAAATTAGCAGTCCTACGTGCATCCTGAAATATACTGTCACCTGTGATATCAGTTTTGTAGTTCCCTTTCCTCCGACCTCTGTCCCAAAAGTGTTTCCAAATTAAATATTCAGCATGAACAAATGTGAGAACAAATGGTGCATAACTTTAAGCCGTCGGATCCAAGTTTAACAATAAGAGCCCTGTGAATTTTTAAGCCGCCGTTTGTTTTATTTATTTGTGTGTGTGCAGGGGGAAAAAATGAAACTAATGGATGTTGGCACAAACATTAACCTGTTTATCTTCAATAACATATTCAGTTATCACTGTGTCACTCATATTCCAAAGTAAAAACAAGAAATGGAAAGAGCTACTGTAACACTGTCTGCACTAAGAAATGGAAGTCCATTTTATCTTCAACTGTGAATTAGTTTTGCATCTAACAAGAGATGTAATCATCAACTGTTGTTTGCAGATAAATATAGAGACATGGGTATTTTTTTCACAGCCCGGGCATATTTGCTGCAATGTTTCACACAAACAATGGCAACTTTAATTATCTGTTATCAGCTGTTAATTGCGCGAAGAATTTGTGTTGGAGCCACTTTGCGGTCGGAAGATACTGCAGAGCCAAGGAAATTAAACTCTTTTACACAAGCAAGCCAGAAAATGTTGCAGGGACACAAAGTAATACTCTGTTATCTTATCAAAACATGATAAAAATGTGAGCTGAAGGTGTAACAAATCCACTACAATAAATACAACTTGATAACAGTTTAGTGAAAACATGCTGTACTTGTTGTTTGTTTGTCTTACACACATAATGATCAGTGTAAAAAGGGTAAATTAAGGATTAAAGATGCTCGTTTTTTTCTGTTTTCCTAAAAGAGGACGTCTGATCAAGCAGATATTCAGCAGATAAAATATTGATTGTGATACTGCTGGGTGTTCTTTGATCACTTCATCAGTATGTACGGGAGTTACAGTAAAGTCTCTCTTCATACTTTTTCTGATTTATTCTATGACTGAATATTCTACTACGTTTCTATTTTGTCCCTTGTGCGGGAGAACAATGAATATTTATGAAGGTCATATATCTGAGCTGTGGTCATAGAGCGTGTAACCATGAAATACAGATATGCCTACTATATACAGAATCTGTACAACAAAGTAAGGAATGAATATTAAGTGCGCTCTTGGTATTGAGGTCATGGTAACACAAGAATGACAAGCAAATCACTGAGCAATAACAGCCACTCGAGTCAGCCTGAGTCCGACTCTCCGCTGGCCAGATCACCTCAGCGAGCCGGCTGACGCATAGGAACTCTGTCTCTGCAGCCATCATCCTTCATAAAGCTTACATTCACTCTTTTGAAGAGTTATTTAAAGCTGGTTAGCCGCACTGGTACAGACATCCAATTTAATTAACATTCAGTGATATAAAAAGTCCAAAGATCATTTGCCAGAGCTATTAGGTTTCCTGCATGAAAATGGCGTTCAATTTTTGACCCAGCAAAGCCCGGGGGGCAGATTCCCTCTCGCACTTAAATCCCAACGCGTCAATTAACGCGGGAGACATCCATCAAACGCGGTCCTCTCGAGCTACAGCTACAGCAACTGCCAAATGTTAATGAACCCTTGCAATTATAAACATGGAGACAGATTCAGTATAAACACGCTATGAAGATGGAGATCACGATCACACAAGCCCTGTATAGAACGTGTGCAGTGTGTGTTGTGCTGGCAATGCCTGGAGTTATGAAATTAATTCATGAAAATGCCCCTGAAAAAAAGCCAAGTGGAAAATTAATATATTTGCTACGGCTGTCAGGAAATGCGGGGTTGTATTGTTATCTTCTCTGCTTCATATCTGAGATGTCGGTGTCAGTGCGTGTGCATGAGTGTGTGTGTTTGTGTGTGTGTGTGTGTGTGTGTGTGTGTGTGTGTGTGCTTTGCGTGCATGTGGAAAATTATTTCAGAGCTCCTGTCAACATTGTGCAGTGGCCATAAAAACAGCTCATGGAAAATAGATTTTTCTTCTTTTTTTTTATGTGTTTTGTTGTTGGCAGAATGTGATTTTTACTCATTCTATAGCATTTAAGTAGCCTGGCATGGTCAGACCAGTTTACACATGCAAGTTATTCTGGAACCTCTCAGTTTGTGTACTATTTCCGAGGGGTGTTAGCAACGGCTGTAGACCAAAATGCCTGTGGACATAATTGGACAGACTTAGAACCAATAAAAGAGCAAAATGTGATGTAATGCTGAGCAGCGGACAAATGTAAGCAGATGAAAGCATGCAGAGATGAGCTGGGATGGTGTAGCTCATGCCCCCAGGACCAGGGTCAGGCTTTGAGGCCACTTTGACATAGTGCCTAAAACGTGGAATTAGAAATTCTGGGTTCATCCCATGATGCCACTGGGCCTGCAAGAACTTTTTCCCATAACAGACACGTCTGTCAATCAGCGGATATTTTTAGTGTCACAACTAGGGCTGGGTATTGGTTCTCGGTACCTTTCAGATATCGACCGAAACAACTCAATATCAAGTGGTATTAGGTATTATGGTCTCCAGTCAAACAAACATCCAACATCATGGTGTCAGTCCTGACAAACTCATGCCGACACTGAAACGACACCCGGTGATGAAAAGCATTGTGATGCTAACCGTTAGCCCAGTCAATGAACATGTGCTGCTGGGCGTACTCACATCTTTCTGCAGTGTGCAGCTCACACTCAGCAGCCACAGCAGCTTCAATTTCTCTAGTCACTAGGCATCACATCCCAAATTCAACAAAATATCAATATCTAAAAAAATTGGTGGCCAGCTGAGTTGTTGTTTAGGAGGACAATGCTGGCTTTTTCAAATCAGTTCATGTGATTTTGGAACACTTTCATGGTGTTTTTGTGTGAAACCATGTGAATTTCCATGTCAACCCTATGTGGTCACATGTGATCATGTCTCTCCTACATGTGAAGAAGTATCCACACATGGAGATAGGTTTCACATTGGAATTCACATGGCTTCACACAAAAACACCATGGAAGTATTCCAGAATCACAGGAACTCATGTGCAAAGCACATGTGTTCTACATATTTCACATGTGACCACATTACCATGTGCTTTTGTTGCCTAAACATAAAGACATGCAGCACAATCCCACCATGTGCTTGTGTTGACGTCACAGTAGCGGCATCCCGGGACATAAATGCAGACATAGAAGAATACCTAGTGTGTAATGTGTAGAAGTGGAAGTGATAGCAAAGCAGCGTTATGTGACAACTTGGCATGAGAATGCGTTGGCTGGCTTGACCGCAGTGTTTTTGCCTGGACCAGAGTGTGGAATGGGAGATTGCTATGCATACATTCTGCGTGGTCAGGCCACACAAAATGTGTTGCTTGCAGACCTTCTCAGACAATGGCGAATGATGACATTGACATCACACTGACCAAAACTGATCCTAGCAGACACATGAATGTAAAAACTGGCCTTCACCCTGACATTCTTATCCTACCCCTTGTCAATCTCACTTACCTTGCCTAAACCTTACTAGACCAACTGACAAATTCAAGTACTAGCCAATCAGAGAAAGAGTAGGGTCAGTAATGCCTTTGCCATCCAATGAAAAGAAAATTTGCGAATAGGAATACGACCAGACGCATCTCCCAGAGCAAATAAATCATGAGCTTGCAGATTCTTCTGGATCAGAGGCTAACATTTAAAAGCTCAATCTGAGGAAATTCCATGGAGGTTTAGGGTAGTTGAGGAGGTTTACAAATGTTTAAAGTTGGTATGAAATAGCAATAGTAAGGACACTTGATGTCATCCCATTGAAATCCCATGAAGTGGATTTGGTGTAAATGTCAAAGAAATGACTTTGTTTTGACATTTAGAGAGCTTTCTGTTTCATTCACCCATTGTTTTGCTATGCGAACCTCCTTTTACAATGACATGCAATTTTGGTTTCTTCCTCTCAAGGGACACTTTTTTGTGTAGACGTACAAACTTGCAGACAAAAGACAGACCTCAAACAACCATAAATGCACGACACTGAAACTTACCCAAAAAAAGATATCCCACTTTCTTTATAATTGTATATCAACATGTTTAAAAAATAGCTCTGCGTGAATGATGACAGCTTTCTCTATATCGGCTGTCTCACACATAAAATAACAACAGTCTGCAAACACTGCTCATCTCCTCACTGTCTTCTCAGCTGTCATCCAGGACACCTTCAATGAAGTTAATAAACAGTAATTGTTTATTGTCGCTCTGTTTACCCAGCCATTCCATCAGGCTAGCTGTACAGGCTGCTCTGAACTTAAATGTTCTTCAAGGAGCTGCAAAGCATCAGTGGACAGACAGAGACACTTTGACTGGAAATCAGGGAATCTATTGAGCAACGACAGACTGTCTGATGTGTAATTATAGATGATGGTTGTGAACAGGACTGTTTTTAAAGGCAGAGATGTCTGACTGACAGTTTGGGGATTTGTGATATGTTATAGTATAGTATCAGGGTGTCTACATGTATCAGAAACTTCAATCGAAGGCCCATTAAGTTCTTTTAAAGATAATTTTAACCACATTTAAGATTGACTTTAGGACCTTTTGTCTTTTTCCTGAGTAAGGCATTGCCAGTGAGTACAAAGGTAAGTATTACAAATGTAGTAGGTAGGTTTTATGCAGGAATATGATTATTATATTGAGTTTAGTTAATCTACATTTCGCTTTCAGTTAAGTGGAAGTATAAAGTAAAAAGACAGTATTAGGTTTAGTGGTAGAGGTAAAGCTCAGTAACATCCAATATGTGCACTTTCACACAGACATCATGACAAGAGGAAATTAAAAGATCAGATTAGATATATCATTTTTTGTGGCAAATTTTAAGATCCTGACAACATTTGTGTTATAGGTATCTGAAATTACAACTTCACTCTCATCCTCCTTGTTTGCCAAAATCATGGCACCTTGCAAGCCAGATGAATCTGCAAGAGCACACTGGACATGAGATCACGTGACAATTCAGCCCTGGTTTGCCTGCACCAAATAGCTCCCGCGGGAGAAACGGTACTGCCAAATCTCTACTGGTGAACAGATTTTTACCATTACACAGTATAAACCAATCCTTCAACCCTTTTACTTGACAGAAAGAACAGAGGTTCAAAAAAGTCATGCATTTTCAACTAGAAATATGGCATAGCAGTTGTATGCCAACCTGAACCAGACAAGTTGCACTTACAGTTTACATGATGATGTCACAGTAAGGTTGACCTTTGACCTTTGGAATATAAAATGCAATAACTTCATCATTTTATATGAAACGTGACATATTGTGATAATTACTGTATGAGTTCATGAGTTATGGCCAAAAACATGTTTTGTGAGGTCACAATGACCTTGAACTTTGATCTTTGACCACAACCATTCTACAGCTGATCACTGACACATGAAACACTGCTGATATCAGGTTGAAAAAAAAAACCACACCACATGATCAACAGTCAAATACTCACATACTCAGTTTACTATCATACATGATGAAGAAAAAAATCATTTAGATAGGCAAGGCATTTGGAATTTTGCCGGAACACGGAGTGAAACGATTAACTGATTATACTGAAATGTCAACTCTTGCTTCTGTGACCAAACTGTACAGGAAGGTTTAAGCATAATATATCACATCACACGCATATAAATACACATTATGGATGAATAAAAAAAATGTAGTAATTGAATCAGTTATGTGTCTTAAATTATACAACACAACTCTTTTCAGTGACGGCACAAATATTAATTGGTGTCTGAAATCTCAATGTATAGGAAACTATTGAGTGTTTCTTACATAGGGAATGTCAACACTAAAATCAACTAAATCATATTTCATATATCATATTTTTAAACTTTTGAAGCAGCTGAAACAAACCCATAGCATCAGACCTATAGCAACTGTCTCTGAACAACTTTAAAGCCAGCAGTACGGAAGCCAAGAGCTCAACGCACTGCAACTTTAGACATTCAAATACACAAAACCCAACAAATTAAGAAAATATCTTTATTAATTTGACAACACTGCTGACTTTAACCGGCTCTGATGCCCTGTCAAAACTGCAGCATCAAATTTGTGGGATTGCCTTATAATGACCCAGGTCAATAGCAATGATCTTGAAATGTTTATATGAACATATAATAGCATGGTAAATGGACCTCTATCCTCTGGACCAAACAGCAGCAGGAACAATAATAGAGCATAGTAGGGGGCCATCTATAATGCAATCACAAACAACACAGAGCTTCATTTTCTAGACAACCCCGAGGGACATGACTACACTGGATGCACATTCTCTCATTAAGCTTTCTCACTAGCATAACCTCAATATCATTTGCCTCAGCTGAGCAGCTTCTCTCCTTTGGGTTGGGGATGTATGTTTTCTTGTACATTTATAATTATTACTTCCTGGGATCATGTCGCTGATCTTCCCTGGAAAACAGGCATATCGCCAGAAAGACGTTGCCATGACATAAATTTAATTTCAAAAGAACCATGGATCATTAATCAGTGTTTTTGTCGCCGTTCTTTCATGAAGAGTATTGCATCATACTTCTTATCTGAATTATTAAAAAATTACTTACAACTGTACAACATACAGTTTATTCAGACTATTTGTATTTGCGTTTGTATGTAAACTGAATAGAAAGATCAAGGCATATGAGTATGCATTGATCCAGAGAGATAAATGGGTTTATTTCTTACTACAGATTAATGTGCATTGGCACAGGAGAAGAAATCATCAAATAGATCCAGTTAAGCTGGTTTAGTTATGGGAGCAACGATCTATGGGGTTTTGTTGTCATTTTCTGCACTTGGTGCTTGACCTGTTAAATGCATATTTGCCAGTTTGCACTCTGGTTCAACAGCACTGTTGTTGCTTTGTAGACAACATAAGGGTCAGCACATTATAACCTTGAAAAATGTGTTCACTTGACATGGACTGTAGTCAGGCCAACATTAACACCATGAAAAAAAGCAGACTTTTTGTTCATCCAGCAATGTACTGCACCGGCAGTCAATAGTCACTTAACAATAAATGTAAATGCCATACTTGTGACTTTGCTTCCACTGTTTACAAGTTACAGATCTAAGACTTCTATGCACACAAAACACTTTGTTTTGCTCAAATTTTGGTCACATATTTCCTAAAATCCATGTTAGTGATCAACATTCCCTCTCCAAAGTAACCCATCCACCAATGACAGGTTTAGGGAGTGTGCCAATTGTTATGCAGATTGCAGGAATGCCCACTAGAGCTGCTGCCCATGAACTGAATGCTCATTTCATGACCATAAGCCACCTCCAATGTTGTTTCTGAGAATTTGGCAGTACATCCAACCAGCATCAGAACTGCAAACCAAGTGTAAGCACACCAGCTCAGGACCTCCAGATCAAATTTCTTTACCTAGTGTGTAGCACTTTGGACTAAGTGTTCTCCTTACAGGAGACTCCCAGTTTATACTGCAGTGGGCAAATTGTAGACGCCTTATACGGTGTCATATGGACAAGCAGTTTGCGAGTGCCAATGTCGTATAGTGTGCCCAATGGTGGTGGTGGGGTTGTGTTATGGGCTGGCATATGCTACAGACAACAACAAACAGGCACAATTTACAACTGAAGGTTATAAGTCTAATATATATATTTTTAAATTCAGCTCTCAGCTATTGTTAATAACATTTATCTATGTGGTCACTGGTTGAAAATATCAATGGGTCAATTTGACCCTCTTCAAGACAACATGGCCCAAAACATTTACATGCACACCAATAGTCCACTATTATTCTAAGTGTGACAATATTCTGAAATTGATGCAGGTCACATAAACGGTATATTCCATTTCAATATTCCAAATTAGGCCTTTTTTCCAAATTTAGAATTTTCCAATTAAGAAATGTAGAACATGCCGGCATTATTTGGGTTTTATTTGCACTCTTTGGACATGTATTTAGCAAGTTTAGAATATGCGTCTCAGTTGGTGTTTTTACTGCAGTTTGCGATCAACAGTTTACAGTCAGCTCTGTGCATCATCATGGATACAATGTACACAAATAAACTCACAAACAGTTTGCAAGGCTGGTGAAGAAATACATGCTGAAAAGAAAAACCTACATTTTTGGTCAGAAGAGGAAACACACTTGCTTTTATAATTTGGAAAAGACTTGGGCACCTACAGGTTTATGGAAGTGTGCAAATATCGCAACACCGAGCTTTTCAAGACGTGTTGATGGAATGAAAGAGGAAAACTGTGTTCATATGGTCCAAAAAGTGCGTCATTGTTGGAAAACGTACTTTTCTCAAAATCCTATTGTGGTGCAAAGAAGCAAGATGACACATTAAGGGCTCCAGTATTTCCGTTTTTCCTTATTTTGAAGTGATAAACATGTTAGGGCATGTTAATTTGAGTGTGCAGGGCTGCATGTAAACAGTAATTTTAGTGGAATATTCATTTTCCTTAGCTGTGTAAACAGCTTAGGAGGAATATTGTCTATTTTGAAATAAGGGCAAAACTGGAATATTCTGTGCATGTTAATGTAGCCACTGGGACTTACTGATGACTCTAATGATTGTGACAGTCTTGCTGACCTCTTTGCAAGATGCCAGTGTAGTCTCTCTTGTCATTGTTACAGTTTTTATTATTTATTATTACATTTAGTTGTGGTGGCTGGACTTGTTAGCTGGTTGTCTATGGTGTTAGTAGGCTTTTGTTGTGAATATCTGACAGTCTTTCTAAAAAATTCTGTTGCAGCTCCTCTGAGGCTCCTCAGCATCTCTTCAACAAACAGCTGAAAGCCACTCTGCTAGATTAAAAGAGAGTCTGTCACTTTCCAACTGATTACACCATCTCTACCCTCAAATCAGAGTCTTTAGCTTACCCTTCACACACCTGACACACACTTCTATCTCAGCCTTAAATGCCCATCTAAACACCCGATATGAGCCAAAGGCGCCACAAAAGTAGTCTGAAAGCAAGTACTACAGCCCTGGATGACAATTTGAGTTTTATTGTGAAATGATTGCAGTGGCAGAAGGCGATGCTTCTCAAACTTTATGGCTTGTGAACTCTTTAAATGAAGCAATGCTTTCTCGCAGTCCCCCATCGAGGCGTGCATAATGGTTAAGTTCAATCAAAGGAGGGTTTCCCTTTATAGATTGTTTCATTCAGTTAATTATCAGGGGAAAGCCTCGAGGCAGAAAACTATTAAGTTTTTCACACAGTGATGATAATATATTTCTGTTGAAAATGCATGTCTTTTCAGTTGCCATAAATGATCAAGCAGCTCCTCCTGAAACCTGCTGCCAGCGTCCTTGGAGGACCTAATGCCCAGGCTGGGGACCCTAACCATACTGCACAACAGCTTTTTTCAGTGTCACTGGCCTATCTTCTCACTGATTTCACAATCCTTGTTACATATGTGAAGCAGTTGCTGCTTCACATGTTTCAGGTTAAAATGTACCACCAAAAACCAAAGTATTTGCTCTGTTTGCATTTCAAATGAATGATTCTATCATATCCTAAAGGGATTGGCGTTTTTAAACCTGGACCCCATTTTCCCATGTTTTTGGGTCCAAGTGACTGATGAAAAAATCTCTTTTTAAAATTGGACCAGTACTGAGCAAGAGGGCTGCAATGGTCAGTTGCAAAACAGGCTACAATGTAACCATTCGGGGCATATTTGCTTGTTTTTGCCACTGACAGGTTCAGATTAGTATTCTACCAAGCTGACAACATTATGTTATGGATCCCTACAGAGACTGACTAGAAATAGCTCCGAAATTGTTATTGCCAAACCCACCAGACTCCATTTAAATAAACATATTTTACCATTGTAAAACATGCTTCATTCAAAGGTGATGGAAACAAAATAAAACTTACAAAAGCCGTTTGCCTCATCTTTTCAGTAGTGAAATAAAGCCTTTATCCACCCATCTAGATGTAAAAATAGGTTAGCTTTACACATGCTAAAATTCCCTTATATTTGAATGGAGTTTGGCAGGTTTGAGAATAGCAATTTTGGGGTTGTTTCAGGTTAATCAACAACACATACCACACTATGCCACACCACGCCATGCCAAGCCAAGACAAGACACAATTTTAACAATCCCATATCGGGAAAATTCACTCATTACGGAGCTAAACAGTTAGAAGCAACACAAGAAAGGCAAAAAAGTGATTGAGGGCTAAAAAAAAGGATAAATATTACAATAAATACAAGTTAGATAAAGCAAAATAAAAGGTTATTATACCTGTAAGAGGAATCGTATTCTTTAACAAAGAAGTCCACTTCTAAAGGGATCCTTTCCATAATGTTGTCATACACTTAGAATAATCTGAGCCTGTCAGTGGCAAAAAAAAAAACACTTTCAGCGAACGTAAACTGACGGTGCCAAATGCCCTGAGTTTTTACACTGCAGCCTGTTTTGCTAATGCTACCTCTTTGGACAGTGGAGCAATTTAAAAATTTGTTGTTACCATTAGTCACTTAAACAGAAAAAAAACATGGAAAAATAGAGTCCACGTAAAAAAAAAAAGTTAACCTTTAAGCAACGCTTATAAATAACTTTAAGTGGAAAAGGCATGTGTGAATGAGCTCAGGTAATCCGTTATCTCCCAAGTAAACAGGCAGAACATAGAGTTATCAAAATACCACACAGTCAGGGAAAACCAAATTGAAGGTCGTGAAAATACCAAACGGTCGTTGCTCTGCTTGAGCTGGTTGTTGTGCCGCAAAAAATAGGGCCATTAAACTTTTTCCCTTTCAAGTACCCTTAAACTGTATTTTGGTAGGCCTACTTGATATATTGGATGAATTCTTGGGTTTGTACTATTTATTATCAAGTACATAGGGTCTTCATTTTACACTAACTTTGCTTGAGATATTTTTTACCTTGAGGCAGTTTGATGGTCATTTTTAATGATTTCTATTTCATAACTATCTGCTTTGGAGTCAGCGTGCACTGCAGTCGTCACTCTTTTCATCTATGATTTCTTGTAGCAACATGTGATGAGCATATAAATAAACTGCCTTCCATTCATGATGTCAGAAATACTCAAGAACATTGTCTGTTATTATTTGGTTATTGCAGGATCAACCTGTTCTCTAGGGGAGATCATCAATGCCTGTGCTTGAAGGCTTTATTGATGCCACTCACACTGCACACTTTGAAAATATTGCTTCAAGTTAGATCATTATATTAAGTCCAGAACAGTTTTTTTAATCATATCTGTAAGGCATATCACAGAAAATGATGGCTGCATGCAAGCAATCAGTGCCACTTAATTTGTTAGCCCAGTGGACAAGATCATTTTGTGCATTGTGTATATGCACTGTTGTAACGGATTTCACAAATCACAAACTGATTGGAAAAACATGCACTAGATAAATGGGTAAAAAAGTTGTAGACTAATAGTGTGCAGAAAATGAGATTTTAAATTGCCTGCATACGAGCTCCATAGATTCATTTGGGACAAATACTTCAAGTACCACTAAGTGATTTAAAGTTGATTGGAACTGTCCACGCTGTGATAAATGATGCTGGTAACGAATTGATCTTCGTCCTGCGATCAAACTGCATGCAACACTGGGTGTAGATAACAGTTGGGCGTCCTACTGTATTCCCAAACTGCCTGTGCATCCATCTGATAAAGTGTAAAGTGATTGGTTGTCCTGTGTTGTTCCATCAATCATGACTGGGTCAAGTGAGGCACCAGAGGGCAAACCTGAGAGAGTCTCCAGGGGTGTTAATGTGAAACCGGCGAGGCTCTGATGGAATCTGGGCATGCTAAGCACAGCAAGGGCCTCCTTTACCCCTACAGGCTACAGGCTTGCATGTGCACTATAGACTGTCTTCATGTGACCTCACAGCCTGAGCTAACAACTGGGTTTGTTTGTCATGTGTTTTTTTTCCCGTTTTCTCAAATCTGCCACTGGCTGTTTTGAAGCTCTGACCAGAAAGGGAATAAATTGAAAGTCACCTGAGTCACCGAGGCTTATGCTGAAAAATCAAAGTTCTTAGTTCACTTCGGCAATGACAAATGTTGAGGCCTTTGCTCTGTGACCTGAGTTTGTCATATCAACATGACCCTCTTTATGTTTGTGTACGCACAGTGACCCGTTCTGTTGTGGTCAGAAGTGATCTTCGGTCGGCAACCTTTTCAGCACTTTTATATTCAACCTTTCACCTTACATCAGTCACCCAGTGGAGCATGGAGAATACAGCTTTAAAGACCAAAAATTCTTAACTTTAAGCTCTGAAACTAAAGCTGACATTTTTGCAAGCATGCATTTGTTTTAGGTCTGGATATTAATACATAATACTTAACCAAAATTACCCAGCACCAAATAGTATCATAACGTCAGTCAAATGATAAAATCAGGACAGTTTCAAGATGCTCAAGATTAGTGCCATTAATTCAGTATCTGACCAAATGTGTCCCCTTCTGTTCCCAAGTTATGACAGTAAGTAATGGCCACAAACATATTTCTGCACAACATTATGATGCCACAGAGAAAATGTCCTTTGACCTTTTGGATAAAAATAAAATTATTATTAATAATATAAAAATGTCATCACTTCATCATTGTCCTATGAGATATCTGTATCAAATCTTGCCATAATTAACTGAGGAATTTTTGAGTTAAAGCCAAAAAGATGTTTTGTGTGGTCACAGTGACCTTTGACCACAAAATTCTGTTCATTCTATTGTTCAGGTTGGAAGTTTTTGCCAAATTTGAGGACAATTCCTTCAGGAATTCTCGAGATATTGGGCTCACAAGAATTAGACAGACTGAGGTGATTGTGACCTTGAGCTCTGACCACCAAAATGTAATCACCTAATCATTTAGTCTGAGTGAATTCCAAATTTGAAGAAATTCCAAAAAAGGGATCTTGAGATACAGCGTTCTTTGGAATGAGAGGGATGCAAGTTGAAAGTGCCCTGTCTTTTGACCTTTCACCACCAAAATTTATAAGTTGCACCAAGGGTCTGATCCCAGACAGTCCAAATCCCCCTCTGGATCAGCAAACTTTCAACAAACATCCAACACCGGCCAACTGTCAGTCGTTAAGCCTGTGAATAACCGCTAGGTAACATTAGTCATTTGATGCTGACAGTTAGCCCTGTCACTGTGTGTGTGTGGCCTCATAAACGTCCTCAGCACAGAGCTCACACTCCTGTCTGATGCCTCTGGGACACTTGTCAGTTCCTGTTTGGCCTGCCTGTGCTCTTTGTTTCAGGATCTCCCTCCCTGCTTGACTCCTCCCACCTCATTGTTGGGATTCAACCCACCTGCCCCAAGTCTATTTAAGCCTGGCCCTTTCCAAGATGGCACTCTCTCTCCCTCCTGGAAAGCCGGTGCGTCTCAAGCACCCCAACATGGTTTTGTTTATTTGGTTAGCCTTTTGTTTCCTTATGGTTTGAGTTGGCACCCACACACTCATGCACCCAACACCCACACCTCACCACTGATGACTGACCTACATCTTGGTTTGCTTTTGTTGTTATCTTTAATAAATGTATTAATTAAATGGTTATTGTGTGATCCTCCCTTCTTTGTTATGCTCTTGAACAAGCTGTGCATAACAATGCTGATGCATTCATAATAATGTATGCTTCATCATAATGTTTCATTGTTGGTGTTAAGTAAAGTATTATCACTGTAATGCATTTCTAAGACTCTATGCTGCATCATAAGTGATTGATGCCTACCATACACTAGAATACTTTGAAAATACACTAGTCTGACACCCTTTGACATCTAAAGACTATGTGCCAGAAGTCAAAGGTTTAGTCACGGTTTAGAATCAGATTTTGCAAAACTGAAGACCTTGCAGGGTCTTGAAATCCCCAGTGAGTATGCTATATGCTATATCTAGCTATCGAACCACTGTACAAATTCCAAACAGGCTACTTGCAAACTAAGGTAGCCACTGGAATGTTTGCTAATAGCCCACAAGTAAACTGTGTTTTAGCTCAAGATTGCTTGGTTCAAACATACATGAGTCTGATATATGAATTACACTTATCACTTTAGTATCACTTTAAGGCCACTACTGGTACTAGTACTGAACATTTTTAAAACAATATCCCTTGGGCGTATCTCATACCTGTTATCCATATGTGACATTATTAGACTGAGTTTATCACACATTTAAGGAAGTCATCACTTAGGTACACATGATGTATGCTGTGATGTTGATAAGTTTTAAGTAGGACATCTGATAAGTAGATGCACCAACATCGATTTCATCTGCGTAGTCTGGAGCACCTTGGTAGTTTAGTGGTTTATAGTGCATGCCATATAGCTGCAATATCCCAGGTTATATCCCAGCCATGGGATCTCTGTTGCATGTCATACCCCCCTCTCTTTCCCCCATTTGTACATTGTAAAATAAAAGCAAAAATGTCCCCCAAAATAACATGTTTATTTCAAGTGAGTGGTCTGACTCCCATTTCTAGGAAATATTTTTGCTAACAATTTTGGAGCAGATGGTACAGATGCTGGAATGCAAATAACTGGAGATTATTTTTGTAATGCAGCATTAAAAATAATCAGAATTTACACTGTATTATGTATTCAGGCAATGCATAATGGAGGAACCCTGCAAAGGCAATTACTATCACTGTTGGTGTTCCTTGTACTTAAAGCTACAGTAGGTAACATTTTTTTTAGCGCATATGATTATTCTTTTTATAACAGTCACTTTATCCTGACAGTAGTGTGTGAGGCAAATAATGTGCTAAAAAAATAATGCCCCTTTCACTTCTCCCACTCTACATAGAGCTCCTAATGGCATTTGCAAGAATCCCAAGATCAGGAGAAAGTGCTCTGGCTGGTGGGTGATGCTTGGTTTTGGCTCAACTGTTTTTCCTATTTTACAGGTAAATAGTACACCAAAATATGTGTCTGAAAATGTTTGAGGTGAGAAATAGGCAATGCAGTGACAGCATCTTTATTCACATGTAGTCAGCATTTGCCCGATGACATTTAACTGCATGTCTGAGCTTTAACATCACTGAAAAGAATTCCAGATGATTAAACATAGGAGCCCGAAATGGTAGAATAAACAAAGACATGCAGCAAAGCATGCGTCTAAAACTCCATTATGGATCAAACTGGAAGACACAGAGATGAATAGGCAGAAACAACAACAGTTTTCACCAAGATTGTCTCATTCTACAAACAAAAACTTACAGCTTCATCATTTTTGTTACCATTTGAATATAAAATGCATGTATTAGGGGTCATCAGATTATCGGCCTGGACAAGTATCGGAGCAGATGTTTGGAATTTTGCAGATTATCTGTGTCTGCATTTTATTTTAACGATTGCCGATCAATTAATGAAAACATGTGCATATTACACGCAAGCTACATCAGGGAAGGCAGTCTGCAATACATGCAAAGAAAGTATCAGCATTGGGAAAACTTTTACTTTGTAAAACTTCAGGGAGTTATTTTTATTCATGAATTTATTATTTTCATTTTCACTGAAGGTTATGCTGGGAACTTATAGCCGTATATGATGTTGAAAGTTGTACTTTTGATTAAACATTTGCCAAAGGCATTTAACAAATTTTTGTGCTGAGTTTTAAGATTCCAAATTCTAAATTTTGACAGAAATATTTTCATTTTTATTGTAAATGCATACTGGTTCCAAATATCGGTTATTGGTCTAATTAAGTACTAATAATCGTATTGGTATGGGCCCTGAAACAACAATATCGGTCGACCCCTTGTGCAAAATATTAAGGGTGTCTCTTGTGGTGACAAACCCAGAGAAATTGCAGTTCTTTTCAGCTAAACTGTGTTTTAATGTCTTTCAGCTTATTGCTTTGGTGTTACAAACCAGAAATTTAAGGTTTTGGCTTACTCTTATTTAACTAGCAGCCACGTACGGCATTTGTTTTTGATGAAAGGTCTGATAAACCACTGCACGCTTCCTGCCCAGCACAACACATTATACAGATGAAGTTAGCTACTTGCATCAAGCAGCTAAAGAGCCAGATAAATTTGTGTTGTGAGTAGGAGTGGGAAACATATCGATTAAATATTGATACTGTGATATGACACAAGATATCATCTTAGATTTTGGTTATTGTTATATCAAAGGTGTCGTCTTTTCCCCCTTAAAGGCTGCACTACAGTGAAGTGATGCAATTTAATGAACTTACCAGACTGTTCTGGCTGTTCTATTATTTGCCTTTACCCACTTACTAAGTATATTCGCATTACTTATGATTATTTATCAAAAATCTTATTGTGTAAATATTTTGTGAAAGCACCAGTAGTCAAGCCTGTAATAACTTTGCAATATCGATATCAAGATATTTGGTAAAAAGTATTATGGTAATTGATTTCTCCCTATCACCGAGCCCTACATGTATGCGACATGGTGTTATTAGCGTTTTGCCCTGTGCTTTACGCATGTGGCCAAAAAAAAAAAAAAAACAACTAAAAAACGCAGGTTAAAATAATATGCGTGGTTCCTGGTGGTTACAGCATGTGTGTTTTAATAATACAGACTTCTATCAAAATCTGATACCACATGAACCACTGGGGCCGGCAACTCTGCTTTGAACTGCCACTCAGACAGAAATAAAACAGAAAAAGAGCATCCATTATATCAGTTCACGGCCTGGCCAAACAAACTGTGAGCTGACAGGATTCATCACATCACACTGGTTTTATTAAATAAGAAAGTCAACAGTAAGTATGCTTACTCTTCCAAATGCCTGACACTGACTTTTGTTTTCTACATGATATAGTGCATGCATGCATAGTTTCCTTTGAATCCCTTGGGTGGGAGGTCATAATCTGGATCTGAGGAGGGAAAGGCCAACTCAGCCTTTCAACAATGTAAACTACTGTACAGAGGAGCAATTACAGAAGAAAATACAGTTACTGAATGGCTATTTCTAAACACAAGGCAGCCTTAAACAGTGCAAAAACAGGGTATATGACAACCAGTCCTTCCAAGATTTTGTCGGCTGTGTATGGGTTTGTTGCAGCCTGAAATGGCTGATTTCATGGCAGCTTTTTTTTAATTGCAAAGCATGCTGTTGTGTTTTTTTTGTGAGGAAATTGCAGGAGGAAGTGACAACTGCAAAATTAATTTCAATGCAGCTCCAGAGCGTATCACTACAAGCATTCTTTGTTTCCCACAGAGTTAGAATCATTTTGTGATGGTAGGGTGGTGGGCAGAGGAAGGTGGCAACAGCTGATAGCCCAAAAAACTATCATGATAAGAAATTAAACTTTTTTAGTAAAAATACAATTACATGAGATACATTTTCAGAGCCAATATTTAAAATTAAAAAAAATTATATAAAAAAGCATTTCCCAGTGCAAAGTTTTACTTAACTACATGTGTCAGAGCCAGTCAGAAAGATTAAGAAGGCAGTAGATTGGTGTACAAAGAGACCTTACTGATGTGATCGATAGGTATAGGCTACATTACAGGAGAGGCAGACACTGTAGTAGTGTTAGCATCAAATGAGAGAGGGACCACCGTGCACCTCGCAGCACAGCACAACTCATACATTCACAGTGTATGAGTTGTCTGGACACGGTTCTCAACATTGTGGTACCTGAGCCCGTGGCTACCAGCTAACAGTGCTAACTAAAAAATGGCAACAGTGCTAACAGAGCGAATGATGTTAAGCAGGGAGCAACCTGAGGGCGGGTACTACACGTCTGCCATAACGCTGTGCCATTATCAGCAATAACCACCGTATGAGCACAGTGCAAAGCAGCAGCAATGCGCTAGCCACTTGGATACACACAGAACCAGCTTATCACAACAAACCACAGAGAAGCTCGGATTACAACACACACAGAGCTCCAACATGTCCTTACACAGCAAATACTCATTTGCTGCTATCTTAATGCTTTGAATGTCACACACAGAGGCTTTCAAAGTTCTGATTTTAAACTCATTAATTTATAGGTTAGACAGAGAATAAGTGAGATATGGAATGTTTAACTTGGGCTAAAATATGAACTTAAGCACAAGAGGAGGAGAATGAATACTAACTGAGGTCACCTGCCTTTTCTTTCATCACATCATGACTGGCTGCCCGCTCAGAAACATTTTCATGAGCTCTCTCTCACATCCTTCTCATTAGTTGGTTTAGTGCAAGTCATACAGGGAAAACCTCTGCACCTTGCAAATGCTTATTTGAATGCAAAGCTGAATGCTAAAAATGTACCCCAGCACTCAGTGCCTGAAATAATTACTCAGTGCAAGATCGCTTTTCTTCTGTGAATGATTTCATCATTATTTAGTTTCATAGCTATTTCTTTTTGTTCACATGCTTTGTTAAAAAGGCAATGATGCACTCTTTTTACTGAGAACATAAAGAAGTATATAGCATCCCATCACCCCATAAAATCTGATACTTTTTGTCCTTAAAATGGTACTTGGGCCGTACTTTTTGGACACTTTTTCCGAGCATATCACTTGATAGCTGAATAGTTACCATCAACTTTTAATTAAAGAGACGAGGGGAACTATGATGTATATTTTAGACCTAATTAGCACGCCGACTCAGGGGAGTGAATTGATTAGATGAGTAAAGACTCCCCATGGCTGCCGCAGACGAGCACACATACAAATGCCTACACACACACACTTGCATTCTGAGGACGTTTGCACTTGGACTCGCAGCCTAGCAGCACTTAAAGCGGTTTCATTTTGGTATGACATTTTCATTTTCCAGTGTGCAGTGCAAGCTTTGTATTCACCTTTCAGGCCTTTTATCTGATTCCTTTATCAATAATTTGAGTTGAGCACAATAATCTATTGACCGTAGACAGAAAACATACATATGATGATGTTATTGTTGTTGATGGGACTGCAGTGCTATCAGTAACAATAACATCACAAAGCTCTTACAGTGGAAGCTTTCAAAGCTCCAATCAGTAAATTAGTCACAGGGTGAATAACAGAGCAAGTAAGAGATGTTAGCCATTTGCCAAAGCCTTAATGATCCAAACTGAATGAAAGAGAATTCAAATTGAAAGTGCTGTTATTGTGACTAAGATGACAATTTTGAGGTCATGTGCAAAATCACAAAATGCTTGAAATTGTTGACGTCATAGCGCAGCGACAATGTTGTCCATTATCATCTGAACAAAGAAAAGTCGTAGTTACTTTTAAATCTCTTCAGGTCATTGTATAACTCAACTTGATGCTAGTCTGTCTTACTATGCCACACACTCCACTATATAACTTCAGTCGCTGTGCTCATAAATAACCTGTGCAAAACCCCTGCAAATCTTTTTCCCTAAGTAGTCCTCTCACTGTATTTGAGGATGATGTGTCTTGCAGGAGGAGCCGATGATGCTAGCTGCTTACAGTACCCATTGAAATAAAGTCTAACACCTCAGACAGGATTCTCCACACCTCATGTCTTAAAGGAACAGGTAACCCCACAATCAAAAGGACATATTTTTTCTCTTACCTGTAGTGTTATTTATCAGCCAAGATTGTTTTGATGTGAGTTGCTGAATGTTGGAGATAGAGGCTGTAGAGATGTCTGCCTTTTCTCCAGTATAATGAAACCAGAATACACTCTGCTTGTGGTGTTCAAATAACCCAAAAAATACAGCTGACAAACTCAACAGCAATGTATCTTTTCAGAAATCATGGCTCAGGTATTCAAGACAATCCATAGACCTTGTTGCGAGCAGTTTCATGAAGGAACTTTTTTTTCTTTCTCCTGAAGTCCACCCACAAATCGTATTCAGTTTTTCGCACAGAGTTAGCAATACGTTCTAATCCCAAGTTGTCACATATTGCAGCTTTGCAATGGACTTCCAAGACTAAATATTACATTTTAGGTATCCTTCTGTGTCTGCTCTTTACATTCCAGGATGTCGCTACTGTGATATAAACATAATGGGATGCCGTTGCTCGAGGTAACGTTTACGCAAAAACAGCACATGGCAATCAATGCCAGGATGTCAACAAATGCTGCTTCTTTTCATGTTTTGCAATACAGAAATTTATAACTCTGAGCAGAGAGTGAGTTTTTAAAGGAAATTGATATTGCTCATTCAGAATAGCTTTAGGTTATCTGTCATTTTCATGTATCATAGAGACTTCTGCCACATATCAGTGTTGCTATTTAGAAGGAAAAAACATTGAAGCTCAATATCACAAAACTGTTTAATCACAGATAGAACCTTATAATTCTAATAAACTGTGACGAGTTGCTTTTTAACGAATACAAGCTTTTCAGCCACCAATTGTGCATATTTTTGACTGACCTGTCACTTTGTTTTCAAGGTTTCCTACACATTCATTTATTTGTGGTAGCCCATTACTATTAAAACATCTGTAGCCACATATAGACTTTATATTTTTTGGAACTGGACCATTCATTCACTGTTAGTAATACAGTATATACCATACAGTTACTGACTGCACCACAGTGAGTGCATAGGTACTCTGGGTAGAGACGGAGCAGCAGACAATCAGGGGCAGTGAATGTGAAACATAATTGTTCATTTTGCTGGGTCTTAAAGTTTGCTTTCAGTTGCCTCTACTCTCCTCCTCTTATCCTTCGATCTGATCAGCTCTGACTGGATCAACAGATCATTTGACTGTGACTCAAACTTCTCTAATTTGAACTGCTACTGAGTGAAAAAAAGAACTCATAAAGAGCTCAGACTGCGCTGCATTTACAGACCCACAAAAACATCTTCATTTAGAGATACAGATGTTAAAAAAGGGGCACAAACACACAATAATAAAAAATGTAAATGGAAAGAAATGTTAAGTTTTAATGTATCTGCTCCATTACAACATGCAAATATAATCCATACATGGTTTGCAGAAATGTACAATGGCAACATAAGTTCTTGCCATTGGGTAGAATATTGATTGGGGTATGAACTGTTTATATCTGTGTATTTGTATATGTCCTTTGTAGGTTCACAGTTTTCTGCCACTTCTTTGCAGAGATTTTCATTCAAGCAAGCTTCCAGCTACCTATAATGTACCAGCTGTATGCATGTTAAGAAAAAGGCCCTCCATCTACAAACGCTATTTTTCCAGAGTTCATGACTTTCATAAAACAGTGCCCTGTGCTACTCAGCTGGCCTCCATAAAACTGTAACGAGAAGTAAGACAACCTTACAGCAACAACACCAGTCTATGGTTTAAGTCAGGCTCCTTTATCAGCACAAACTTTAATGCCGGTGAGTTTTCATCTTTTAATTCTCAAGCTGGCTTTCATTTCCCAGACATATCGCTTAATTTAGCTGCCCTTTAATGTGCAACTCCGTCTTTCATAATTGTCTACCTTTTACACTGCTTGTGGACTCAACTATTTTGCTCTAGCTTAACAACATCGTTTTGTGGGAATGTGACTGCACCGTTCATTCTTGGACGCGTTCCATAACATCTTAAAGCCCTAAAGACCCACTGTAGTCAAATACTAGTGTTATAAAGTCAAACATATGGTTCCTTTATATCTACTCTACGTAATGGCTTTAGAGTCATGTGTTTTTAGGAAACTGCTCATAAAGCCTCAATGTCCCTTTTTTTAAACCTGCTTTGGAAGTGATGGTGGAGAAATGACACAAGCGTGCCTGCTCTCTTCAGCTCATCTCCTTCTGAACAGTGACATTGTGCTGTTTGTTGCTTAGTGCACAATAAAACTCTTATTCTTTCCCAGAGGAGTGTTGTGTTGTCTGGAGATGGCTCAGTGTTATCTGTGAGTCTTACTTAAACTCTTCAACTCCACCAGACCTACCGCTGGGCCCATCAATACAAATGCATGCTGCATGGCTAAGCATTGTTGTAACCCACACAGCTTTGTTTGAAATTCTTGTCAAGATCTCAAAGTTTCCAAAGAGATTCAATAACTAGAACTAGTGAAGATCTGAAGCCTATAGTAGTCTTTATTCTGAATATGTGACATACTGTATGTGATATAGTCATTCTTTTTCATGTAAGCTTGATATCTTTATTACTTTCATATTAAAGAGCAGAATAACTGAAGCAGCTACTTCACAGTGCAAAATTTTGTACGCCAAATGTTACTAACAGAAAAAAAACACTGACAAGCTCTTGTTGCTCAGAGGCTGGGGACTTAAAGAGTGGTAGTGAAAGGAAAGGCAACAGCTGGCCTAGAAAGACTTTAAATATTTGTCTAAATCTGTTGAATCTACCACAAAGTGGTACTGAAATTCTTGAGCTAGAACACTGATGTCAGGTAACTTGCTGTGAATGTCATGCCAAAGATGGCACCTATTCATTCCAATGGAGTTGTTCACCTGGTGCACATGCCATAAAAGTTTTCTAGCTTCTGGCTTTACTTCCACTGTATGCAAACAACTGACTTCTGCTCTAGTGTTTTGTATGCTGGCCACGACCACGAGTTCCCACTCAGCTAATAGACTTTAAATTGTGATGACGAGACAAATTCACTTTGTATTTTGGAGGCCAGAAATAACCATATTTGGATGAGAAGGTGGAGCTAACCCTAATGATGGATGCTAGTTTGGTTAGCATGGTGCATTCACAGCTACAGTTAACTGTGACAAGGCTCATGATAAGGATTTTTCGAATAAAAAGCTGACTCATTAATAGCTGACTATTTACCAGCAAAAAAGTGAATATCCTGCTCTTCTGAGGGTCTTTTAGTACAACCAAACCCTAACAGAGACTTTCCTAGTTGACCAAAACATTACGATTTCTTTTCCTGAACTGAAAACAGTGACAACTAAGGCTATGTGTAAATAAATATAACCAAAATTGTAAACTGGCAGCACCCTGGAGTCACTCACATTAGCCATGTGCTTAATTCTGCGTAACTTTCAGGGCTTTGAGCTAAATGTGAATGTCTGCATGCTAATGTGCTTATAATAACAATGCTAACTTGTGGATGTTAAGCTGAAATAATGTAGCATTCTAGTTGCACTGGAAAGCTGGAATTTCAGGTCCCAAGGCGGAGTTCTCAGTTGGAGGAATCTCACCGACACCAACGTCAAAATCCAAGATGGCTCCTCCACACATCAGCAGTAGTGATAGCTGTTGTAAGATACTTTATTACCACTTCTGTGTTCTTTGTGTCTCAATAAATCAGTCGTACAAATAGTTGGACATGCTGCTACTGAATTTGCCTGTGCAAAATACAACGTAATACATTGTTATTTAATATTGCTAACAATGACTAACCTGACTAGAACTGCTATTGCTGCTGCTGGTTGCATTATGGTGCGTAGTTTTCTGTCGATTACACAGAAGAAGATTTTCCCAACTCTGTCTTCTGTCTTGAATGGAACAGAGCAATAGTGTACTGCAAACTCACAACTGAATAATTATCACTAAACATGAAGAACAAAAAAACAGCATTGAACAAATGTAGTATTGATTTGCTGGTAGCGCTACATATGAAGTCAGTGGATTAATAAATGGGGCTGGGTACTTAAATGAAAGAGTGAAGTACCAAAAAAATGTACCATTGTACCAAAGGGTATCAAAGGTCCGCGCAAAACTTTTACCGTTTGCCTGCAGCTGAGACTTTGCCATAGAAGGGGAAATTATCATAACTTTATTTTACATGCTCGAATGGTCTCCAAATTTGGCATGGTGGACAACAGTCCAACCCTGAGCAGGTCCATATGCTAATTTTCTGTCAGTGTGCTAACATGCGTCTGTAGTGCCCCCTAGAATAATTCAACGAGGCAGTCCTTTCACTGCATTTTACCTGTATGTATGAAATCTGGTAGAAATGTCAATCATGTCAAGGCCTAAAAACCCACCCCCCAAACCCAACAGGAAGTTGGCCGTTTTGAATTTTGTGCAATTTTTTTGCAATTTCCATGCAAACTTGTCCTACAGGATTTATCCAAGTGACTTCAAATTTAGTGGGTCCAATCTTAACCCCTTTGTGATGAGAAGGTCTGTGCAAAACTTTTACCGTTTTATGTCTCGCTGGGATATTCGGTCGTGGTGCTGTGGGGGTGGGGTATTGTTTATTAGAATTTTTTTTCTCCCTTTCTCTGCCACATACCCCATAAACAACCAGAGTCAGTCATATTTGTCCACTAGAGAGTATTGACATATTTTGATATTCAAGTGTATGGTATATTGTTTGTTTGTTTGTTTGTTTGTGACACAATTGTCTTCTTGTCTCCTGAATTTTCATATATTGAATACAGAATTGGCTGCAGATTCATACAGTTTAGACACTGATTGTGATATTGCAGAGCAAATTAAGGCATGTAAAGTTGAGTAATATATCGTTTCGGCCGATAAATCAGGAAAAGTGGTCCCGAAACAGGAAAAAACAGTATCGGCAGATGGGTCTGATGAAATCAAGGAATATTGGCCTAACTCATATATCAGCTGAGTTTTCGACAGACATCACTGCCAATGCTGAATTTCAACACCATATCACCCTTATATCAGCAGAGCAGACAGATATATCAGCCAATATTTTATTCTATTTATGCCATAAAATATAATTTGGCTGTAGATTCATACAGTTCAAACACTGACTGTCATATTGTAGAACAAATTAAGTCACATAAAGTTGAGTGATATATTGTTTTGGGGATTAATCAGGTGAAGTGGTCCCGAAGCAGGTAAAACCAGTTTTAGCAGATGTGTCTGTCGAAATGAAGGAATATCGGTAAAGAAATGTCAAATTAAAATCTGTGGTAATTTAGAAACTGTGATGTAATAACATACTTTGTCCATTAGAGAGTATTGACATGTTTTAATATTCAAGTGTATGGTATTTTGGTAATAAGGGAAAACTGAGTATTCAGTATATAAAAATTTCAGGAGACCAGGAGACAATTGTGTGTTTTTAAGTGTTCTTTGCAAGATATGTCATTGATGGCTTATATCAGCAGAGCAGACAAATATGTCAGCCAATATTTTATTTTATTAGGTGACTTTTGACTTATTAAAAGTCAAAAGTCACCTGTCCCAGATAAAACTTGAACCAGCAACCTCAGGTACACTAAATGCCTGATTTACCCACTGAGCTAAACCTCCTGACATTTTTGTATGGTTTTTGTAATGTTTCGTTTAGCTCAGTATTGGCAGTGACGTCTGCCAATACTGAGCTAAAGGGAATGTCGAAAACCATAATATATATATATATATATATATATATATATATATATATATATATATATATATATATATATATATATAAAATTAAAAAAATTTTTAAAAAATTAAAAACTATTGTCTGTCAAAATATCTACCGATATATGAGTCAGGCTGATAATCAACTAAGTTCTTGGCAGGGAAAAATCAGTATTTAGTATATGAAAATTCAGGAGACAAGGAGACAATTGTGTGTTTTTTTACTGTTTTAAGTGTCCGTTGCAAGGTACGTCATCGATGACTTATATCAGCAAAGCAGACATGCATCAGCCGATATTTTATTTTGTTTATGCCATAAAAGTCAAATGTCACCTGACCCAGATAAGCCTTGAACCAACAACCTCAGGGATGCTAACTGCAGGATTTACCCACTGAGCTAAATCTCCTGATGTTTTTAATGTTCTGTTGAACTTAACTTGCATTCTCATTGTTTATGAATAATTGTTTTAACAGACCAAGCTAATTCATCACACACTTTACCTGTGTTGACTGAATACACCTGTCCTGGGTGAGCTTCGAACTATAATCTCATATCTCATATATCATATATCTCATATATAATCTCATAGTCTGCAGACAAGCCCTCTAACCAACTGAGCTAAACCTTCAGACATTTCTTCCAAATAGGTCTTTTGTTTAAATGTTAATTAATTAATTAATTAATTAATATGAAATTTTCATGGTTTGGTCAACAAATGATATACACTAAGATGACGTGGAATTTATGTGCAGTCCAGTGTCATCAAGGGTGCGCTGGAAGTACTATATTGGGTGAGCTGTAGTTCACCAGTATACCGACATAGGTGGGGGTGCTAGGGCCCTTTCATCGCTGCTTGTAGCTTTAATTATACTACCACTACTACTACTACTACTACTACTACTACTACTACTACTAATAATAATAAAATAATAATATTAGTAGTAGTAGTAGTAGTAGTAGTAGTAGTAGTAGTAGGTGGGAGGAAATATTTTAGTAGAGCACCCTGCCCCCACAGCACGTTTTACCTACAGCTGTGAAACTTTGGAGGTATGTGTAACACCCCGAGGCCAACAAAAAAGTTTCAATTTTCATTCATTTTTTGGGGTCCTTCCTTTTCGAACTTCTATAGATTTCATCCGATTGACTTCAAATTTTATGGCTACCATCACAAGACCTTTGACACTAAAACTTATCAAAAGCCTTAACTTTCTTGACACCGTGTGACCCTTATGAGGCATCTCATTTGCATGTTCTGCTATGAACCAGGAAGTAAACAGGAAGTGGTATGTAACTCTGGTGTAAATGGTCCAATCCACCCCAAACTTCACGTTTGATAAAAGCCCTGCCCTAGAAAAATCTATATGACAATTTTAAGTGACAGTCAGAGTGCCACCTACTGGCAACAGGAAATGTCATCTTTTACATTTTTATATTCAGCTTGTAGCAAGTTTACCAGACTGATCTTAATATTGGGCAAAAAAGCCTTAAGACACTGATAATGGTATATTGTGAATATTGTGAGTTTTTACTGAATGGCATTCCCGTGGTGGGGTGGACAACCTGGATGTTTAGACATGAAATCAAAATTTGTTGTAACTTGACACCAGATGGTCAGATCTTTACATTATTTCACACATTTTTTGAGAATCCAGGCCTGAGGACACCGGCAATAACCTTTTGAATCATAGTCATAGCGCCACCTAATGATGACAGGAAGTTACATTTTTTACACTTTGATGTTCTCCTCTTAGCAGGTTGACCTGATCGACCTCACATTCACTCAGAATGGTCTCAAGACCTTGATGATTCTGAGATATGAAGCTTTTGAGTTTTCATCAAACGCTGTTGCCATGTTTACACATTTTTCACCACAAAACAGGAAGTTGCATTTTAGGGGCTAAGAAAGCTTGAATTCTCACCAAAGTTGACATACACATCAGAAGTACTAAAATGTGAAATCCGATATGATTTCTTTGCTTTGATGCGCCAACAGAGCTTTGTAGCGCCCCCTAGAAATTTTCAACGAAGCAGCCCCTACAATAAGTTTAACCTAGAGCTACAAAACTTGGGAGGCATGTATAACACCCCAAGACCTATAAAAAAGTCTCTTAGAACCATACTCTAAACCCAACGGGACATTGGCTATTTTGAATTGAATGTGAAATTTTGGTGTATTTTTGGCCATTTTCAAGGGGCAGAACTTTTTGAACTCCTACATATTTAATCCGATTGACATCAACATGTCAATTACCTGTCATGCTCACTATGCCACCTACTGGCAACAGGAAGTGAACCTTGTAAGACAATTATCCTTTGATTTACATTAAATTTACATGGTTAAAAATGATGTGCACCAAGATGAAACGGAAATTCGGTGTCCTCCTGCACCATCTAGTGGCCACAGGAAGTACTACATCATGTCAAATAGCTCACTCTAGGGTCCATCTCTCTGCGTACATTAACTTGCTTTCACTGCAATGAACAACCACGTCCCTCAGAGTTGTGCCAGCACAATTTGAACAGTGCTATCTCAAGAAGTTGGTGATGTCAAATTGCTATGTGTTGTTGATTTCTTTGAACAGTGTAGCTGTAGCGGGCAGCAAATTTTAATATTCCAAAGTAACACAGGAAGCAGCTGTCATTTGACTTTGCATGGTCCAATCTGTCTCAAACTTCACATACTGCATGCGTGTTGAGGCCTGAAGACATCTACATGTCAATATTTAGTTATACTTATAGCCCCACCAGCTGACAACAGGAAACAGGCCTGAAATTAAACAAGACCAGATTTTGTATGCATACAGCCAAGAAGCATACTCTGATCAGTGGACAAACTTGCAATACAAAGTCCAAATATCCTTTTATTAACATCAGTGACACAAATCTGTTCAATGATATGTGAGGAAGGAAAAGAAAACATCCACCTGCTCATTTGGAGGATGCTCTGTGACATCTTACAGAGCTCACAAGCAGCCCAGCCAGATTCACACAGACTGGCTTCTCCCTTTTTCTGACACCTCTCATTGGTGGAGCTCTGCTGCCACATGGCTGTCAGTCAATGACACACACACCCTATTATAAGGCAACTTGACACATCTCCACCTCCAGCACTGCATGGAGGAAACACTAATTCGCTGCTGCGTGCAGTGATCCCCTTTCACAGAAAGACACGGTCGCATCAATTTTCATCTTGCAAGTAGCCCCGTCATGCCTGGAGGTGCAAAGGCCCGTTCATCGCTGCTTGCAGCTTTAATTTACTCTATTTATGTTTACATTGATACTTTTTCATGACAATCACCATCTTGTGGATGATAGTCACAGCCATCTACCTGTCCTCTTTACCTTATATAATTCTGCACTTTGTACTACATAGTTAAGGTGAGTGGCTGTACAGATTTTGCACTAAGTTCATGTTCCATTCAGGATGTTCTTCTGTGCCTTTGTTTGCTTCCATTAATCTAATGTTGCTTTATGTGTGAGAAAAGACAGATTGAAATGTTTATAGATTGCATACTCTGTTACTGAGATGAGGTTAATGATTAGACTTTCCTCTGGATTCTTTGGTTTCCCTTTTCTCTTGTATGAAGGAACAAAGAGACAGCAATCCTTTAATGATTTAACACTCAGATCTTTGCGCACTTTATCTCTTTGTGAATTTGTTTTATTTATGCGTTTGTGTGTGACTGTGACTTGTAAGCACATTCCACAAATGGTTTAAATGCAGTTTAAGAGGATTTCAATAATCCAAAAGGGAGAACACTACTTGTAAATGCTCATGTTTTGGCACAAAATCCCAAGATTAAAGCTCTATGTAATGACTTTCCAACTTGAAATGACTGTTTTTAGAGGCACTGTAGCTGAGTCCAACAGGATTAAACAAAGGTTAGATGTACCCTGTGTAGTTCTGGGACCACTTGTAGCAAAATGTAGTAATACTTTTGAGAGCTGGTCCATGTTTTGATTGTATCTTAAGCTAATACACAAGAATGCACAGTGGGCGACAAACAGTCCTGCAAATGGTATCATGATGGTTTCACTAATTGGCATCTGGTGGTGGGAACGTGCCAAAAAATTGTGGCAATAAGCTTCAAAAAAGCAATGAAGGTTTCAAATTATTCAAAAGATCACATTGCATATGTTGCTTGAGGAGAGACATGCATTCAATGAGTCAATAAATGTCAACATGACTTACAGAAAGCTTTGCAGGGTATCTTAGAGGAACTCTTTAACCATTATTTGTATATCAGTTGTTCACCAAAAGCCCTTTTCCACCCAAATTATTGCGTGCATGCAGGTTTTTTTGATTCCAGAAAACCTGCTTAATATATGCAATAGACTGCTTTACTATTACCAGTAGACTATCTACATGCCTCTGAAGCAAACAAGTACTCTTTTCTGTGTTTGTGTGTCTTTCTATTTCTGGTGTTGCATGTTCTATGTCTCAGACAGGCCAGAAAACATTTAGGTGGTTACTACTTTTTTATTTCTCTTATTCATTCAGTCCCTCTTTAAACTTGGTGCAAATTAATTTGGAGTAATGTTCGGGCACTGTTTTGGAGGAGATGGATGGTAATTAGTGATGTCATGTCCTTGCACCTTGCTAGGGCCTTAAATTAGCACATCTACCCATGTGTTGTATTTCCATAGAAGCTGACCAGAGCCGCAGCCAATGAATACCCGTAACTACTGCAGAGTCATCTGATGCAAAAGTGAATTTTAAATTAAACCTTTCCTATTACATTAAAAGCCAGATGTTAACGGGTGGTAGTGGGGTTTTTGTACTCAAGGGGTCCAAGTGTTAGCATGAATTCATAAAGAAAACACTGCTTTCCTGGTATGCCTCCATGCTGAAGGAAGAATCCAATAAATGTAAATTCTTTGTAGGTGGAAGTGTTTTAAATAAAAAGTTTTAAGTGAAGATGCATGTGTTTGAGAAGTACAGAGCATTCATCTGAATGATTGAGACTTGGATTATGCTGCATGAGTTGTGTGAGCCAACAGGTGGTTTGGTATAGTTTTGCTGTTAAAAACAAACCCCAGTATCTTAAATTAATGCATTCTTACCTTCAGGGTGCAGGTATAGCATGCCCAGAAGATGGGTTAAAAGAGGCATGACTGATTTAGAGGATTCTACTATTAAAAAAGACTTAAATGACTGATTACTAATTGACTATCATTTGACTGACAATGAATCAATATTTTTTTCTTTTCTAAATGCGTGCTTTGCTTTACAACCTAAGGTAATAAGATAAAGATAAATAAATGTAAATGTAAGATAAATGTAAAATAATTTTTTAATATTCTTTGATTTTTTTGTGTATTATTAATTAAAATGCATTTACTTAAATGCATTTACATTATTGTACATCTTATTGTAGTATATTATTACTTATTTATTTCCCTACGAATTTCCCTATTTATTTATTTATTGCCAGATCGTTTTAGTTAATTTCTCTGTGGTGTATTTATTCATTTTTTTCACTTTCACCCCTGGGCCACCACTCTTTAACAGATCAATAATTGTTACTTGAAAAAAAAAACATTTTGGATCAATTGTTTCTTTTAATCATGATTACTTTAATTTGAAAAAAAAAAGAAAAATGTTTGCTTACACATATTGTGATTCCATTACCAAAATTATAGAAGTCAAGTGTTGCTCTGTCTTGTGCTGTGAGGCATGACATGAAGCTGATGTGACAGTGCATGGCAAACATTTACCCAGAATAAATGGTGAGAATGAGCAATAAAGGGCTGACATTTTTTCAGCAGTGTATAAAAGAACACAGCCTTCCTGTTTGGCATTGAACAAATGTTTGTATATTTGCGTGGCTTTAGGACAAAAATGAACATACTGTCACACCAACCTCCAGCAACATGACTGGAGATGGGCCCATGCAAATGAATGCTATCAGAGACAAAGTGTGATAAATGTGCTGTCAATAGAGATAGTGCCGTGCCACATCACACTACCCATCACGGCCCAGCAGAGCCAAAAGAAATCTCAGCAGTGCTCACAGGCAGCATCAAACATCATCTAAAGAGTGCATGAAATGCTGCCTTGCTGCAGCTCTGTGATAAACTGTATCATTTCTACTATTTGCCTGTTGGTTTTTTGACTCAGTTTTTCTATAATTTGGCCCTGTGCCTCTGTGGTCATTCGGATGTGACATCAACAAAAGAGTCATCTGAGTTTTAAGACCCACTTTAAAAAATACTCCTGACCTTAAATAAACCATATATTTCTGAAGAATAAAGTACAAAGGCCGATTGGCAGACTCCTGAACTATCAGTGAACTATCCGTTATCATTTCTGAATTAGCTGTGACAGCAGACAAAAACATACCTACAAGCTGCAATGTGCTTTTAATTTTCTTGCCAAATCCGCCCCACCTGTATTATGTTCCATTTGCTGCCACAGTCTGTGGAGATCTAGGGAAATGAAAAGATGCCGCACGTGCCCATCTGGAGTTGATCCTTTTGCTATTACTACCTCTTATCACGCCAAATAGGATCTGTTAAATTGTCCATACCTGCAGAGCCGTTCACCATGCTGACACAAGATGGCCATCTGATTTCCTACGTTCCAAAGGTTGCCAAGACAATAAGGGCCCGCTGTTGCAAACACAAGAAAAGACTTTTAAGGCTTCACTATACTAAGTGAGACAATGGTATTTGAGAATTTAGGAAAGCCTAAAAACTTTTATTGTTATTGGTAATGTGAACACTGAGGTTGAAATGGTTTAAGAAAATAATTAGTAATAATAAATGCTGAGAACAGGGAACACAAGACTACACTGACAGACTATTCTTATTCCCAGGTCGTCAAATACCAGCGCTTTGTCGCTCCCCACAGCGTGTGATATCGATACCAAAGGCACCCTTAAGTGTCTGTGTAGGACAGACCTGACTTTCAACTAACTCCGACCTGACCAGACATCGCCATGAAGGTGAGTAAATTATGAGTGAATTTTCATTTTTGTGTGAACTATCCCTTTAAAAGAGCATCAGTGGACCCTAGAATTATGGGGAACAATGAGAAAAACATGACAGAAAAACATCATTTATCTTCGTTTCCTGTTTTAATTTGAGGAAGGTTACAGTTTCCATACCGCTCCACTCAGATCTGATGTTTCATCTGCAGCTAGTTTGCATCTTTTCAATCAAGTTTTAAAGCACATGCTTCATATATGGTATGATGTATTTGCTAATCTGTTTCCATTTTGGGAATATTTTTGTCTTTTTCTTACAAAAAATTTGCTGCATAAGCAAGATTGCTTTTATTCTATATTTATACATTCTATACATGTGCTATATAAGCGTATCTATACAGCATGACAAACCAATTTCTATACCTTATCTGAAGGGTTCTCAGTTCCTGTGGTGACAATCTCCTCCTCTAAGACCAAAAGATATTTATATGTTGTCTAAGCTTTTGTGTTTTCTATGGGTCCCTCAAGAGAAATGCATCAGTCTGAAACCACTGTGGCAGGACAGTTTAGACAGAATTTAGACAGCATCTCATCATTCCCAGCATGAACAAAAGATAGAAGCTTAAAGGCAGTTTTCAAGCAATTGCACCACTTTAGGAGGTGTGGTACAACTGCAAACTGTTGCTCAGAGGCAAATTGAGCATTTTTTTTTTACCCTAAAGGGGCTGTGTTGGTATTGCTGGCCAGCATACAGTGTCGCCTTGGATACAGTCACTGAAACTCTTAACCTAGGTGCATTTTTTCTTGTTTTTCTCTCTTGCAAGGGAAATGGTATTTACCCCACATGGCAGCAAGAGGAAACTGAAAGCTTTAAACTTAAACACCTTAAACTCTTGCTCCATCACTGCTGACTGCTGTAGAAGATACATTTTGGGTTTTATTCTATGAAATTCAACTGACATTAAATTAGAAATGAAAATGTTGTAAATAAATTAGTCTTAGCAAAAACAAAACATTTTTTATTTTAAATATACTTATTTGGTGACAGTATCCAGGATATTTTAGCCTCACTTAAGCATTGTGGGGGTAAGTAGGGGCACGCCGTCCATTTGTATATACAGTCTATGGGGCCAACATTGTTACCTGCTGTTCAATATTGTCTAGATAGATTTGACAAAATCCCACATTAGCTTGATTTTGTATGTTACTTCTTGCCGTGACTAAAATTACCAGTATTGCCAGTAATTCGTACATAGCCTACGTATTTTGGAAGGCTGTGTTCAAGTGGTCAGTGCACTGACGGCAGTTAGGAGGGAAGTTGTCCCAAGCTGTCCAGTTTGGAGGCAGGTTGAGGCAGTGGACGGGTAACAAAACACAGGACATTCCCCCAGAAGACGGGTGTCCAGAACCATGTTAACTTTGAGTCATTTTAAGGTACGACCTCAACAAGTTTCATTTCCTAACCCTAACCACAGTAACTTTACTTGCCCAAACCAAAACTCCATAACTACAACAAATTTACAGCAAATATCACCGACACTAAAACAACTGCTACTTAGCTGTATGCCTCCACGCCCCATTCAAATTAAACAGCAGTTTACATTCATGTCTGTGGCCACATAGCAGCACATAAGATCTATACAATCAGCACAGTTTAAAGGTAGGGACCCAAGATTAGTGCTACCGATTCAGTATCTGTCCTCATGTCTCCCCTTTTGTTTCAGAGATATGATGTTGAATGATGGCCACAAAAGCGTTTTTACAGATTATTATGAAGTCACAGTGAAGTTAACTTTTGTCCTTTTGGATATAAAATGTCAGCACTTCATAATTTTATCCTATTAGACATTTTTGAGAAATGTTGTCTTAATCAGAATATTATTTTTTGAGTTATGGCCAAAAACATGTTTTGTGAGGTCACAGTGACTTTGACCTTTGACCTTAAATCCCCACATTCTGATCAGTTCGTTCTTTGGTCAAAGCGAATATTTGTGGAATTTTGAAAAAAGTTCCCTCAAGGTGATCTTAAGATCTTGCAATTACAAGAAAGACACAGATAAGGTCATAGTAGTCTTGGCCTTAGACCACCAAAATCTACTTAGTTCATCCTTGAGTCCAAATGGATGTTTCTGCCAATTTCAAAGAAATTGTCTTAAATATGTCGATTCACTTAAAGTGCGTCGATGTGTCACACCGTTTCACATAGCCCGCATAAGGAGAGTGTGAGCAGCGCCAGGCGTGTTGTTTTTGTTTCGGTGCTCGCGCATCAAGTTAGTGTGTGCACACTCCCCGCTTGAGCAGCGCTTGTCAGGTGCATCTGAGCTGCGTGTCAGCTGCAGCACATCTAGAGAAACGGTGGCTCGCCGTATTTTTATGTGTGACGCTTGCGTTTGTTGACTCTTTACCACTTTATACTGCAGTTTAAAGTCTCTCTCTGTCACAGAGATGAGAAAATACAAAGATGTTTGTTCTACCTCAACTCCCTTGCTTCCCTTTCAAAACAAAAGCTATCTGACTGTGTCTCTGCGGACAGAAAGTGATCATTTGCTGATACAATGCATTTTATTTTGAAACATTTACAGGATGAGGTTGTCAGCTGTGCAGGAGCTTGTAAAACTTCATCAAGTGAAATATGTGCTTATAAATATGAAAATACAGCACTCATATCAGCAGGAAGTGGTATGCCTTAAGGCCCAGTTAAGGCTAATTCATTGTTATATTTATTGAGTAATATAAAAAAATAATACTAAGATCACTTAAAATATGATTGACAGATTAATCGATTAATCGCTAAAAAAATAATCGTTAAATGCAGCCCTACTTGAGATGTTCTTGAGATACCACGTACACAAGGACACGATGAACAACCCAGAAACATAATACCTCTGGCCTCAGATATCACTGGCACAGAAGCATAAAAAAGGATGTTTGTATATCAGCTACTTACTGCATGTCACCTTGAATTTCTTAAAAAAACGTTGCTGTTCTCACATGCGTCCATGGTGAACAGAGAATCCCAAAAAGGCAAAATATTCTTCATAAATTGAAGTAACAAGGGTCTTGATTTAACAGAAGTAAAACCATATGGAAACATTTGTTTTCTAAACTTTCTCACAACTCACACAGTTTAATTCAAGTTTCATTCACCCAATCGTTTGCTCACTACTTTTCGCAAAAACAATACAATATAAAACACTTATGCATATGTGTGGCGCAGCCTGAGCATGCCTAGGCATGCGCAAACCAGTAAAATTGACCATCTGCACGCAGAGTATGAGAGTACCAGTCTTAGACTGGTGTGCCTCATCATGAAAATCATACCTAATGCAGCTTTGAACTGACATTCTCGTTAATCCATATAGGTTTTGTAGGCCATTTCAGCCCAAAAGTCACCGCCTGAGAAAGCAGAACACTATTTCGAGTCTGACCTAGTAAATTATTTCCCCATCACCTCCTTTATGAGTTTTCTTTCTTACTGTAGTTGCTGAACATTGTCTGGAGCCTTAATTCCTCCAGTCAGCAGGGGAAATCGGCAATGCAGGGCACTCGTGGCACTTCTTGACTAGTGAAGGGAATTATATGTAAATCACTTGACATATTACCTCCCTTCTCACCTTCACAATGCAGAGCACATTTCTGCAATCCAAATGCAACGGGCAAAGGATTTGTCACACAGCAGATTGAAGCATGGAGTTTTTTTCCGAGCAAGCGGCTGCATTTCTGAGTGAAATGCTTATTGGTGTGAACAATGTAGGCTCAGTGATTTGACTGATAATGCATGTCTGTGAACGTGGGGGGGTCAATTGAAAGAAAGACCTCAGAGTGTCAGGCAATCCTCTCGCTCAAACTGTTTATGTTAATCTTTCCCCTGCCAACCGAGGGATGTAAGTCATTACATTAGATGCTGAGAGGATCCTGAGGAGAAGAGGAAGTGCTGGTTAACGATCTGAAAAGGGGGGAGCATAACAATTATGACAGGACAGAGAGGACGTGACCATGACTTGATAACCCACTGTAGAGATGTTTCATCAAAGACGCTTAATTGTTCCTTGAAGATTTCGCTGTCAGATCCTTGAACACAAAATTCCCTATTGTTTCTCAACAAGTGGCTTTTCTCAAGATTAGCATCCGATAGTTTCCTGTCCCATTTGTCCACCGCGCCGTCATGAAGTATTAAACTGGAACAATTCAACTCACCTCTATTAGAAGAGGTCAATCCTGCTAAATGATTCCCTTCCAATTGACTCATTCTCTCTCTTGGCATACCCATTTCAGCTAAACTCAACAGAGCACTTTCCATTTAAAGAAATCTCACTTTCAGCTGTTGGCTGCCGCCACGATGTGTCTGACTGGTGGCTCGCCTTCTGTGTCACTGAGCAGTGTCTGAGGCCAATTGTCACACTTCAAAAAGCTTTCATTCCAGCATCCTCTCACACCACCTCAGTAACCACAGCCAGTACTCTGTCTGTCTGCCTTTTATTTGTGGATCGAGAGGCCCAGGAAGCAACTGATGGGGAAATGTGGAGTTTTACGCACATACACACAAACTGAGACTCATAAACACAAGTCTGGAAACAGTCTGTCCAGGGTACAAAGGGCTAACATGGAATATAAAGGTCACTGATACAACAGGAAGCTGTATTTTTGCACACTGGCAGTCCGGCCAAGGTGTTTGTCCCTCAGTACAACACTTTGGTCCAGAGCAAGACATTAAATCTGCTGGGCTACTCATAATTCACAAAGGATGATTCTGAAGTCCTTGTCAGTCCCCTTACATTTAAGGCTTTTGCACACCAAGTCATCCAAAATTGTTGCACATTTAAAATGAATACAACATCACATTGTGTCAAACATGATCACACACAGCTCTGCAACTTTTGTCTTTTTTTAAATTAAAGGTTGCAGAAGAGGTTTGATTTTTCTCTGTTTTTTTTTTCACAGCTACAGAATGAAAATCTCACTCATTTCCATTGTAAATCTTGTAGTGTCCAAGCCAGAGGTTGGCAACTTTGGGCACGCGTACCACCACCGGCTCACTGTAGCTTAACTAATGGCACACTAGCAATAAGAATGAAAGGGGTTTTTTTTATGTTTAAGGGTTTCACAAACATCCATATACTTGTGGCAGCCCGCTATGATAACAACACCTGCCGCCACATACTGATTGTCTATTTTTTGGAACTGGAGCATTTATTAGGAGCACTGTTGGAATATATATAGCCTACCCATACGCACACACAGAGCAGCAGCTTAAAGAAGTATTTTGCCAGTACAAAGAGAGTCCTTACATAACAGTAGGCTATCTATGCAGTAGAAAGAAGCATATACCGAAATTGGTACTACATGACCAAAGAAAACAGAAAAAAAGAAGCTTTTTCTCAATACATATAAAACCTTTAATTACCGGAATACAGCGTGCCACAGCAGACCAATCATTGCTCCTGCTGGTGGGTGACGTCACACAAGGACTGCCTTATGTGAAACAATGGCAGCCAGCAATCTCATACATAAACAGTAAGCTAAATCATGTTTATGAAAACATTTGAGTCGAGAAATAGGTAACTCAGTAACAGGATTTAGTTTAATCAGAGCTGTTTAGTTTTGCCTTTTGACCTCCATTTTTCGGCCTCTGTTTTCACTGTAAAAGAAGCAACTCTTGCTATTACAGCTAAACAGGGCATTAAAATATGTTTCTGAATACATTTTAGGCAAGAAATAGACAGTGCAGTAAAATGATGTCGTTTTACTGTTCGATCGGAATTAATTCCGAGTTTGAGAGAGAAGGGCCAATACAACTCATGATCCAGCTCTATACACTTTGCGTTCAAGGTGGCGGGCTATACAAAAACGCAGCAGCCCAAGAGTCAGCGAAAACACTGTTTTCCCTCTGTTCATCTACACATTCTACCTTTTTAACTGTTATTGCAATAGGTCTAAGAGCTTGCTTTCACTCCTTTTGCAGCAACTGCTCCTCTAATCCACTGATCTGATCTGATCAGCTGTAATCTAAGATCATGAAAAGTTCTAGCACTCATTTATGGATGCACAAAAATGTCCTAATTTATAGAGGGGGCACAGAATGATACAAATAGACTGACAAACATGCATACAAAATGTGTTATGTTTTTCATGTTTAGCATTGTACTTGATGAGAGCATGGATGTGAACATCCTACTATGTTTTGCAGTCAGAGCAAGATACTGTGTTTTGAGTGTAAGGAGCTCTGCTGCCTAAAACTAATGCCTCAAATAACAAACTTTTGATTGAGCGTTTTGAGGAACGAGGGATCAATATTATGTTGATATGGCACACAGATTAACAAGAAAATATATGACAGCTTTTGCTCATACAAACCTTCATCAGAAAAATGGCATGTCAGACATACACAGAACCAGGTGCAGAAACAGGGTAAATATGAAGTTATGCTTAAAAACGCTCAGATAAAGCTATGTGTATTTATGAACAAAAAGTAGAGTCCATGGCTTTGCCTTTAGGGAGTAAAATTTATCTTTGTTTGTTTTGCTCATATTTATTTTATTGTGTTTGGGTCCCTGACAAGATTAAGGATTATACTTCTATTATGTTTTGTCTGAGTCAAGTCCTGTGTTTTATTACTTGTTTTGTTTTTTTGCTGACATTAACAGTTTAGAAAAAAGGAAAGAAATATCTAACAAGAATGTATTTTTTATTTGGTACTTTATAATATTCTGAGGTGTGTGTGTTCTAAAAAGAGCTGTTTTGTCTTATGTTACTTCAGACTTGTTAAGTGATCATTGATGCTCCCATCTCTTCTGTGGGAGACTAATTATTCTCTTATCTTTTGCACTGATTAATGCCAATGTTACTGAGATCACAGATAATAAACTGAACAAACAAAACAGAAACAAGTGTGACTCAATTTTAGTAAGACTGTGAGAAATTAAGAAAATATTTGTGGGCAATTTCTGCACCCACTGTTGAAAAAATTGGGGCATTTAAAAAAAAAATCCAGGGGCACTTTTAAGAACTACCAGTGCATAAAGCTGATCTTTTCTGAGCTTAAATTAGAATGGATATAGTAATCAACATTGTATGCCAACAGAAAAAATATGAGCTGTACTACTGCTGTTCCAAAGAGAAGTGTGTACTGATATGTATGTGTGCACCGTCTGTATATATAAGAGAAAGCAGGGAACCATTCTGACTATTTAGGCTTTTATTTAGCTCTTAAAATCCTTTATGCAAAATTCATTAGTTTATAGTAGTGATGTGCAAAACCGATCAAATTCATGAACGTTTAAACATTGGGCAAAACCACGTTTAAACATTAAGCTAATGGGGCGGTTCTGCAATTGTAACCACAATTACAACTGTTTATTTTCAATTACTCCAAGGTAGAAAACCGCCTCATCACGTTCATATAATCAAACAGCGCTAAGCAAACTCTGCCTTAATTGATTAGTTTAAAGCCACCTAAAAGAAGTCAATATCCCTTTGCTATATTTAGAATATTTTGAAGCCGTTATATCAAAAACACCAGACTCATTGAAACAGTCATTTTACTCCATAGTACAGCAGAGTTGCTGGTCTACTGCTGTCTTCATCAGCTTTCGTGGAAGGTAAAGAGAAGTAAATATGCAAATATAGAGTACACTTAAACTAACATTGATTTTTTTTATTTGTTAGGTGGCTAAAGTGTGTTTTGCTGCAGCCCCGTCCACAGCAGTACATCGCTTAGCTTCCATGTCAGTGTTGTGGGAGGGGGGTTGCTGGCATGTGACTTTTTTATTTAAAATAAATCTAAAATAAAAAATACTACCATTTAAAGTTTTGTCACTCATTTAAGCGAAAAATAAAAACAAAAGTCCCTCCTCAGTCCGTAATTTAAAAAAAAGAAAAATGCCTGACCTGTTTTCGCAGCATCCCCATCAATAAAAATATTTAGAAAATAAAAGGCAGAGCATTGCCACATCCTCAGGTGTTTCACATAATCCCTGGTAGCTACAAGTACTGCCAAAAATGCCAAAATAAGTGTAATATTACTTCTTCATTAAAAGCACGAATGAAAGAATGTTATTGGCTCAACTGTTCAGCACTGCTTCATTGTTTTGTAGACTGAAAAAAATCCATTGTTAGGGTTTATTTTTTTTAATGTGATTTTATGCAGCATTCTGAGATTTCATGAGGCATTTTTGCCCTTTGCCCAAGATAATATCTGGCACTAGTTAAGATACACTGATTTCTTTTCAGGTAATGAGTCAACTAATATCCATTTTATCCAACAAACTACAGCACAACTGAATTTGGCAAGTCCCAGCAAGATCCTTCTCCCAAAGATTGTTTGTAGAAAGTTCTCTTTAGGTATTTATGGCCATGCTAGCTACCTGCAGTAGGTCTTTTATTTACAACAATAAATGTATGGCATCATATCTTGTGCAGTGGAGGTTTTATAGTTTCTTGAGCTGGAAATGGGTTGAGTCATGTCCCAGTTGGAGATAAAGAGAAAACCGAGCTACGCTGTATTTACATGCAAATGTCAGATTATTGTAAATGACTCATTTGATGGTGGAGATTGGTGCTTATGCGCCTGCACAAAATAGAACAAGACATGAGATTTACCAAACATTGACTGCTTACCTGGTTGTGAGTCAGTCAGTGTGTACACGCACAAACACACACATGAAAAAAATAGAACAAATGCATCCTCTGCATATTTAGTCTTTTTGGCCTCAATATAACATTATCAAATCCATTCACATTGAGCCTACAAGTTAAAAAGAGTGCTGATGGAAGCACATGAAATACATGTTGATAGGCCCAAGGGAGTGCTTTTTTTTTTTTTTTTTAACTCTTCTGAACAACACAAGACACCCTCAGCAGAAAGAAACGATAAGGGACAGATGAGTGGGTAGGAGCTGGGGGTGGCATAAAATGATTCACCATGGCCTAATTCACTCCTTGGTCACTCTCAGTCCTAATGTTTCAGAGCAATTTTACACCCTCCCTTGATATGCTGGCAGTCGGCCCCGGCTTCACTCTCGGGAGTCAAAAAGGCAAAAGCACCGCTGGCTCCATCTATGCCGCGGCCCCCAGTTCTCCACAGAGACGCCTCGCCGTCACTGCAGGCTCAGACAAACATGTGCCCAGCAGAATCCGTACAACAGATGAGTCTGAAATCATGCCTCAAGGCGAGCTTTCATGTACTAACTCAAACCCGGTCTCGCCAGATGACTACCGGCTGCTCCGACCGAGAGTCAGCGCTTTGATAAAGTGATGTAGAGCTGAGGGATGTCTGCAGATATGGCTTCCGCAATCTGATAAATATTAAAGGTAAGAGTTCAGCCTGGTTCACTACCTACCGGTGATGGCTGGTTCATATCGGGGTTTGTTTGGGCTGGATGTCCGCCGGCTCATTCCACCTGGCCAGAGATGAAAAATCCAAGAAGTCTATAGCAGTAGGCTGCTTAATATTGCACACCTCTACCTCAATGCTGGTTTCCACAGAAACAGATAGAGCATTTATCTATCATCCATGGGTCTCAGTTTATCTCCCAGATTGTATGATATGAGCTCTGCTTTCCTCACACTCTACCATACCCTGAGTCAACACAATGAAATGAACCGCTGGTGTTTCAACGAAAAAAAAAGAAAGAAAACACTTAACTCCTCCATCATCTCACTGTGACCAAATTGCCAAACGCTGTTTGACAGAATGAGGCTGGAGAGTTGCCTATAGCGCCATTGAGAGATGTCAAAAGGCTGTGCAGAGAGAGGTTTTCATCTGACAGTCAGCAAAGCCCGGGCTTCTATTCTCCTTGACTTCTTCTCTCAAACAGCACATTAAAGAGAGGTTGACTCGCTCTGGCCGGATAGATCACAGACCAGGAGGACTGCTCAATATCCCCAATTAGGAAAAAAAAAACTACTTAGCTGAGAGAGCTGCTGCTCTGCACGGACCCTTAGCTTTACAATCAAGAGGAGTTACCCTGTTGGGTTTTGAGTGCGGAGGGCCAGAAGTCTGATGGGGAGCAGTGGAAAGTAACAGAGCTCAACACTGAAATGAGGCCCCTCAGGGTAAATGGATTCGGTAGAAAGAATGAAGATAAAACCCTTCCACCTGCACCAACTTGCATCCTGGGTAATCCCATTGTAAATGGATGGAGGAAAAAACAAATAAAATATAGTGTGTGAATGCAGTTGCTTAGCTGGAGACACATGTCCAGTTAGGATGCACCAATTTATCGGCTAAACATTGATACTGGCCAATATTTGCCTTGTTGACTACCTTTAGCCAATCGACAAATAAGGTAACATTTGCTGCTGGCAGTTGCTGATGTATCTCTGTTGTGTCGCATCAATTTTGTGCAGACTAAAAGTCAAGGCTCAACACTAATGGCCACAACCTTGAAAAAACCCGGGACGCCTTCGAGAAGAAAAGGACACAGTAAAGTCACAATCAATGCATCAAAGGAGCACTCCATTGTTTTCCTTATAATGCTACATTGTAAACAACAAAGCCATATTGAAATTAGAAGGAGCTAGAAGAGGTTGTATTGAGTTACATAACGATGCGTTAAAGATCTAGTTTGGAAAAATAAGTATTTGGTACCGGTGAACTATAACGTTCTCATGATTCAATTGTATCTTGTAAAATTTAGTTTCTGTTGAGAAATAAATTAGTTAATTAGGGAAAAACCTGTTTGATGTGTCACAGCAATATAACAGATTTTGGGGAGAGGGAATTATGATATATTACATATATTAAAAAAGGCTTTAGAAACTTTTATTTTTATTTTAAAAGGCATTTTTCATGGAAAGGTTACATTAAAAGGCTATTTCTTAAATTTGCATTATTGAATTTGTGCTTATTCTTGAAGGGCTAAATTACTTTGAAACAGACCATTTATTTATTTGTAATGTATTATTCTTTGCAGCATTTCCCTGGCACATAAAGGGGAATAACTAATGACAAAAACAAAAGCAAAATATACAACAGTGTAACAGTTTTGGGGAGTAATTAAATTCATGCAATGGTGTTAATTAAAAAAATATTTTAAATGCACTCTGTTACAGTTAAAAGAAAAAATGTGATTAAATTACAGTGACAAATTATAATGTTGGTGGTTACAAAAGGCTTACATCTGAATATATTATTTTTGATAAAGGCTTATATGTAGACTAAAACATTTATTTTGTTGCTTTTCATCTTTTCACTGTTTAGGTATGTCTTCTTCATGCATATTAGCGGACAACAGGGGTCAGCAAAGCTATTAGGACAAATATGCGTGCATCACTGATAAGGGTGGGATGGCTTACAAGCAGTTGTCTCTGTCCAGACCAATATTAATATAGAATGTACAACGTTTCTCCCACTATACAAGAGTTAAGCCAAAATATCCCCGATATCGCCACAGCCATCTCATGCTGGTGAAGTTATCTGAAGCCAGAAGTTTTTAGCTTCTAACCAATCCCAAGCAGTGCCATTGATCACGAGCACTCCGAGCACACACAGCTGTCAATCATATCATCGAACCTTTTTTAAAGCACCAAATAACTAATTAAAACCAAACTTACCAGAAAAATGCACGTGACCACACATCAGCATGATAAGAACACAGAAACAGACAGAAACCTTCTGGAAAGGAAAAAATCATTTGCCATTTACTTGGATTTTGTGGGTGGGTGGCCATGCTGTCAGGCATCACTGCCTTACAGTGCTGGAAATTCAACAATATCTTCTAACCAATATCAGGAAAAGCCTCTAACATTATTGTATACTCTAAAGCTTGTTTGGCCGTGATGCTGTGAAATGCTGCCAACACTAAAATTCTTGATGTCAAACCTGAGGGAACATCTAAGATGATGTAACAGCAATCAGTCTCATTTGAAAAGTAATCAAGCAGTAATCAAATTCAATGACTTAAATTACTATGTTGAAGTAATTAAATAGTTAGATCACTTAAAACATTTTTTAACAGGACCTGGAATTTCTAACCTTTTGGATTTAAAAAGTAACCACCCCAACACTGCATTGTAACTGGTTAGTTTCACACTGAATTTACCACTTTGTTCAGTTGCAACCACATTTTTATACTACGACTTAACTAACTTGGCTTTAATCAAAAAATGTTCACAGAGACATTCATCCGTCTCAGCATTCGGGTAAAATGGAAGAGAAAACCGTCACTAACTAGTGACTGAAGAGGCTCCTGTGTGTTGATGAATATTCAATTTCACATTCACTGACTGGCACTTCAGTAAGAGTTACTTTCAGCAGCTTTGTAAACAAATTTTGAGAGGAAACTCAAACCAGACATACACCACGTTTTCATTGTGGGAACTCATACTTTAATCTGAAAAGACCCATGACTTATAGAGACAACCCATGACTTATAGAGACGACTTCAATAGGGTTTATTTAAATAAGATGATTGAATGTCGACTAAAAAGAGAGAAAGGAAGTATAACTTTATGTAATTCGACAATTAAAAGAAAATGAGAAGCAAACATTATGGAGCTGGCTGGAAAATCCAGAAACTAGTATTGGTCTGTCCTGCAGTAAAGTTCAGTTATATATATATTAGCAGTCCCTGCTGTCAAATCAGATCTTTTGACAGCAGCCGTTTGGAAAATCAGACCGTGGAACTGCTCAAACTGTGCACAGCTGACAACGATTTCAGACATGCCAGAAATCCATCTGCTGTCCACAAGCAGGATCATTGATTGTTAAGGCAGCTAATCAGGCGTTGTGACCTTCAAATTGCACATCAGACAACATATGAAAGAAATTCCGAATTGAAAGTGCTTTTTCAGAGAATTCCATGCAATAAGATAAGATCCTTAAAATGTTTTTGAAAATCATATATTTTAATAGCGTTGTGTACATTTTTTACATATGGGACTGGTGAAATGTTGTTCGATCCAGCCATCACATCACAGCAGGTTTTATTTCAAAATGTATGGTGAGTTTCCTGAAAGCTCACCTTAGGACACATAATCTGGTCTGAAGATTGAGGAAGTCTATATTTGCAAAAACAATCTGTGAGGAGAAAATATGAAGTCTTATATAAACAGAGTATTAATTTAAAATTTATTTATTAGAATCCTCCACTGAATTTGGCTAAAGTTATTCAAATGTGCATACAACTTTTTATAATTTAGGATGACACAAAAGTACACCATGCATAAATAAATAAAAACAAGAAACATCCTGTGGCCAACAGGATACTACACTCCAAGCTGAAAGAACTAAAATATATTGGATTAATTTCTGGAAGCTGTTTACATTTTTCATAAACTGTCACACTGTTTGTGAGCATGCAGGCATACTTGCACTTGGATTGGCCACTGTAGCCAAAGGCTTTGCTACCACTTGCAACCAAGCGAAACTTCAAACAGGAACAAATAAACAATGTTGGTATTCCTCAAAGAGGATGATCAACCCACAATGTCTCAGTCAGTTTATAGGAGCTGAAATATTAATGATGGGTGTATCAATCTGTCAAGCCAAAAAAAAGGTGAAGGTAAAGTATTGATGGTAAAATGCAGATTTGTTTGGTTCATATCAACACTCTTTCCCATCATGACTCTGATTGTTGCTGTTGTTGGTGGGAAAGTTAGACTATGGATGCATAAAGAGAACTGGATACAGTATTGGAGGTGGGGCCCCGTTCATACCAATGATTTTTGCTCAGTGGTGCATGAAGCCAAAAAGGTTTGACTTCCAGGCTGTAAAACTAACCAGATCTTCCACATTGGGGGATCCTTAGAGTTGATGCTCTAGAGACTTCTGCCAGCCAAGCAGCTAAATTCGATTCCCTGCACTAACTTCAATGGGGATAAAATGATTATTCGTGCATCTCTTTTAGATTTTTAAAACATTATCAGACCGAATGGATCAAATCAAATTAGAGAAACAAGGGGTTATCATGGGCTTGACAAGTTGCTACCAATGTTGTTTACGCAGAGTAACTACGGCGTACACAGATTCAGTACAGGTACGGGTGTAGCCGTAGCTGTCAATATTTCAATGTGTTTTCAATACATGAAAGTTAATAGTAATTCTCTGGTTACCTAAAACCTCTTGTTTAATGTTTGGTTGTACAAAAAGATCCTCAAAAGAATCAGATATTATGTTTTTCTGGTAAGTACATTTTGTTTTAATGTTTTTTTTTGTAAGTGAGAACTGTATTAGCATTAGTACAGCTAACCATAGTTGTACATGCACTGTGCTCATCAAGGTAAGAGCTAGCATTGGAGTTAGCTTTACCCTATCTTTTAAATGTGGTCACTTCTAGCTTTAAAAAATCCCAGATGGAGAAGACCAAAATTTTGAACTTGATGCTTCAATATGAGTCCACGAAACAATAGGTGACGTCATAGTGCCTACATCCATTAATCTATACAGTCTACAGTTTAAAATCCTGTAAAGTAAGGTTAAGGGTATATTTATGAGTTACAATAATTATGATTGATTATGGTTTAGTTTTCTTTACTGTCCTAAGTAAACTAATTGATTTTACACAGTCTGCTGCTTTTCATTATTTTTGGTAAAATATACATGACATTTATTTTCTTACAAATGATCATTATGCCTTGTGATATCAGGTTGACCAGAGATTTATGTATAATAAGCTAACTAACTGACACTAAGATATAAAATGCAAGTTCACTTTAGGTGTTACGGGGTCTTAGTTGTCTGATCCTTGAACGTGCTAAAACTTACAGAAGAATTATAACAGCTACTTTATTAGGAGTTTAATAATATAGAATGGTGCTATGTTTGTCCCTCTGTATAACTCTTGTTAACTGCCCTATTGTGTGTCTGAACCTTAGATCTTTGCAAACAGCCCCAGGCTCCTCATGAAGACTGTAAGTAGCCAAAACAGAAACTAATTGGTGTTGCTGAGGGCAAGTCTGCAGTGAATGACTCATTAAGTTTAGTTTTAATGAACTAGTGTAGTGCATGATTAGGGGAGCAGGACAAAGACCTGATGCCCTGGCACATTAGTGTGCTTTATAGTCTGACAAGTTGGGTCCTGGAGAGTCGGGGGAGTTGCTAAGTGCTTTCTGATGCTGCGCGATGATTTCTGGAGAATCAGTGCTAAGTCTTTCAAGATGAGGAGTGGGGGACTTTTACTCCAGGTTATGATTCCACCTGAACGAAGCGACAAAAGCCCACTCCACTCCAAATCAACAAAAGCTGAGGGTAACCAAATAATGATTCAATTTCTAAAGGATTTATGGCAAAAAGCATATGAAACTAAAAGTTAGGTTAAAAAAATACTGGAGCATATTCATCAACAAATATGCTGCAGCTCTAACAGCTATCTTTTATCATGCTGTGCTGGTTTACGTCCCGGAGCTGTATGCTCTGTGTGCTCCGCCATCAGTAGACTGACAGACATGCATGGTTTCACTCAGCTCACGAGTGTGCATCAACATTTCACCTACTGGTTGCTGCAGTGGGATCGCTGCGGCACACAGACAGGGGCTTTGATCCCAATAAGAAAACCAAGCTATACTCGCAATTATACGCTATACTCGAACATGTTGCCATTGATCCCCCCCCAAATCTATTTTAATTACTGAATGCAATGTTAACCTTAGAGATTTCTTAAAGGATAAAGCTAAAGCGGGACTGATCTCCCAGAGCTCTGTCAGTGCAACCTGAAAGCACTTTCATTACTGGTTGCACACCAAATACTCAGCCCAGAAGATTAAAGCACTCAGACATGCAGCGTTGGAGAAGATTGCTGGGAACACTGGCTAAACTAGATTGCCAATGGCATCCCAGGATCAACTTAAGTTCAGTGTTCAAGGTGAAGATTCACAAGCCCCCTGATGAGAAAACCTTAATCTCCATCTCTCTCCTCCTTGAGGTCTCTCTCTTGCTCCCTATCTGTCTTTTCTATCTATCTGTTCCTCTGCAGGGAGGAGAAATGCCTTGAACTTCTTACATCAGGTAAAGCAGGTGGTGGATTCTCAATGCTCTTATTTGTTATGTCTGAAGTGTCTTGTGAGGCAATGCAGCCTGAGCACTAAAGCTAGACGATTTGGCCAGAATCTTCTATCACTGCATATGATTGTAGAGTTATATATCACAATACAGTCCTGTAAATTCAATTAAGAAATGGTTTCAAATAGTCCTATCATACTTTAACACATTTGATTATTGTCTTTTTTTGGAACTTCCACAAACAAAAAAAAACAACTGTCTCATAGGAAACCATTGCATTAAAAACAAAAGACTGAAAAACAGTAAAACTGAAATATTATTTTAATATCAAAGGTCCCTAAGAACAATAATTTTAAGTGGGGCAGGTTCCTGTATTTACAACTCCACTCTCCTCCTCGATGTCTGCCCAAATCATATTCAGGGTTTCCCACACATTAATTTGTGGCGGCCCACCATGATTAAAGAATTTGCCACCACGGATTGATTTTATATTTTTGGAGCTTTTGGAGCTTGACTGCTGTTGGAGTGTACACACTAAGTATCTACAAACAGCTGCTTAGGAAAAAAAGAACTCATGACAATTTCTGCCTGCGCTGCATTCAGGGACTCGCAAAAATGTCTGAGAGAGGTGACACAAAATGATGAAAAGAGAACCACACAAAAATAATAATAATAAAAATAATAAAAACACCACCAGTCAAGTTAAATAACAGCATTTAAATCTATGTCTGTGAATGCTGTATGCTTTACACACATCTTCAACCCAGCAAGAGAATCTATACAGTCATCACAGTTTCAAGGTAGCAACCCGAAATAGTGTCACCAATTCAGAATCTGACCAAATGTCTACCTTTCTGTTCCTGAGACATGATGTTGAATAATGGTCAGAAAACTGTTTTTACAGATGAAGATGTCTATGCAAGTTGACCTTTGACCTTTTAGATATAAAATATTATCACTTCATCATGTTATCCTACTGGTCATTTGAGAGAAATTTTGTCATAATAAGCATATAAATACTTAAGTTAAGGCCAGAAACATGTATGTGAGGTCACAGTGATGTTGACTTTTGACCCTAGACCACAAAATTCTAATCAGTTCAGTGCAAGTGATTATTTCTGACAAATTTGAAGAAATTCCCTCAAGGTGTTCTTGAGATACCACATTCACAAGAATGTGACAGATGCTAGGTCACAGTCACCAGGACTTCTGACCTTCAACCACACAAATAAAGTCAGTTCATTCTTGAGCAGAGTGAAGTTTGAGCCAAGAAACATCCTCAACGTGTTCTTAAGATATAGCGTTCACAAGCATAAGAAAAAATGGGGTCACAGTGATCTTGACCTTTGACCTATGACCACCAAAATCTAATCACTGTTCAAGTAGATCTTTGTTCAAAAACGAACGGAGAGACAGTCAAACGGACAAACCGAAAACATGGTATGTCTCCAGCCATCACTAATCGTTGGCACAGGCATTAAAAAAAGAGCAACACACAGCTAATGCCACACAGAGACTATATTCACTGGAAACACTGATGTTACCTTGCAAGGCAGCTCAAGAATCCCCAAATCACATGAGAATCCTGCCCCGATTTGCTACACTGTGTGCTCCAAATAGCCCCACCCACCATAGAAATAGTAATGCAAAATCTCAACCAGTGGACACATTTTTATAATCAACGACCTGACAAAATATTGACCTTTTTTCACTGTACTTTTCCCCTTAAAATTTACAAAATAGATGAATAACACTGTTCCTATATACTGTTACAGGTTAAGTGACCCTATTCCACTGACTGCAGACAGACAGGTGGAGTGTTTAATGCTGGTAGAGGGTAACAATAGTTCCTGTGCAGCCAGGCTTTTGTTTATTTCCTCCTTTTATCTGCATGCTAACCCAAGTCCACAGTTTCAAAGTAAAGCCTACAGCAATAAGGAGCCATGTGCTCTTATACAGCTGGTATTAAAGTAAAAGAAACCATTGATCATACTCCTGTGTGTTCATACAGCCATGCCGTTATTTACTGCTGTTCCCTCAGGTCCATCTCATGGGCATTGTGATTTCTTTGAAATTGTGCATGACAACACACACAGTCAAACCTTCAATTTAGATAACAAAAACATCTCTCTTCCAAATGGTTAGTATTTGTTTGTTTTTTTTTTTGTATCTTAATCTGAATAGAAACATTCGTCCTGAGGGTTAACTACATAAGTGCACCAATTCATGTCTTCGCTCAGTGATTGACTATTGATTTCCTATCTGTGTAGTAGATTGGTCCACAGCTTTTGCCCAACAGAGACAGAAGAGAGAACTATAGTCCTTCACCATTTCATTTCTAGGACCATTAGCACTGAGAACCCATCAACCGTAGCTCATGGACCATCTGTCATGTTCAAACGTGACACTGCTTCATTGTGTAAAGCCCATGAAATAGCTCCAGTTCAATAATCAATTCAGAGGTGGAATGGTATGTAGAACATTACTGTGAAATCCATCTCCAGTATCGCCCAGTGCTATGGTGGTCCAGCTTTAACACTGCCCCTGCTGTACACTGCTGCCTCTGCTATTCAGTATCACCAAACACAGTAAAGCAAGGTAAGACTGCGATCCAATATGTTTAATGAATAGTGATGCCCTATTAGTATTCACTGTGTGCAGACAAACCGGGGTCTTTGCAGACTCTCTTTCCTTTCCATTTGAATGACACAGAGAAATCAAAAAAGCGCCAGAGAGGCACAGAGGCCTTTCATCTGCCACTGAGCAAAAGTAAGTGAAAGAACAGGGCAGAGTTAGAAGAACTGAGTCACTGCTTATTCTGTAGATTATCCCTTTTTGCTCAGCATGACATCCAGAAAGCCTCAGTGACTACTGTTTTGTTTTCTGGCTTTGGCTGTCTGCCCCTCTGCTCAGGGAAAAGAATGGATGGACTGTCTCCAGAGGTGGAAGAGGTGAATTTATACTGATATTTTACATATGAATATGATAATAATTATGATAATATGAATCTGAATGGGGTTCATTTTTGGCCTTTTGAGGATCCCTTGTGTAACACCTTATACAGATTCTTAAGACACTTGTGAAGTATTTTAAATAGAAGTATTTGAAATAGTTGGTTAGTTAGGATTTATGACTTAGGGAAAAAGTCCTGCACCTCTTGACATCTATTCAGTTCATCAATCAAGGGCTCATGAATCTGACTTTCTTGTAAGGGACTGGTCTAGGGATTTAACGATATATTGACTTTCATGGGAAAAAAAATCTTGATATCTCCTCGGGATATCACATGGTCACTTTGCTGGTATAGCTGCATTTTACTATACCTCCTCGTCGTTGTAAATTGTCAGGGCTTGGCGACATTAATGTTTACTTGAAGTGAGTGAACTATGTGTTCAGGCAAGTGCCTCTCGCAGTTGTCCGATCGGGCAAGTGAAAAATAAATGCGATGCTAATGTGGCAATATCTGTCCAATTACTTGTGTTTTTTTTGTTAGACCTTCCTGAATAACAGAACAAAAAAAAATTGAAATCATATAAATCATACCAGCTCAGGCGAGGCCAATTAGAGACCATAAACGTAGTGCACAATCAGCTCCACAGTCTGTGTGTATTAGCCTTCTAATATGCTAAATACACACAGACTGAGGAAACTGATAGTGCTCTTAGTTTATAGTCTCTGATTGGCCTAGCCTGAGTTGGCATCTATACATTTTCAATTTTTCTTTTTTCTGTTATTTGAACTGATGAAGGTCTGACACCTAAAACAGTGTTCACTTAATTAAGTTTTTTGCAGGTCATTGAACAATGTTTCAAAATTCACTCTTTTTCGCATTCTATGAGCGTTTGAAGCATGTGCATGTGCCTCCACATTCAAATGTAGCGATATTTGGAAATAAACTGCGTACTATATGATTAAAGCATTTTGGGCATTTCTAGCTGAACTGCACATGCGAGTCTGTCTCATCATAAAGTATTGAACAGGTCTGATGATAAAAATCTGTCATTCTGGACACTATAAAAGTTAACTAGCATGCGAGAGATTTGCTCTGCTTTCTGTTTTTGGAACAGAAACTAACCATTATTGCTGCTTCAAAGCAATCATATCCCTTTAAGAAGCTTTGAAATCCACTCTTGAACTGCGGTGTCTTTTTGTCAAATAAATTCATAATGATAAATACATCACTGAATGTCTTCTGTGGTTATTTATCAATTTTTCCATGCTGAAAGCAGTTATTGCTGTTGTTAGCCATCCATGATACCTTAGCTTGAGTATCTCACAATCGACCAATGAGAGGCTTTGTTCCTAATGTTGTGACAGCTTTGATTTCAAATGGATTCCACAATTAACAAACAAGCAACTGTATAGTTTTTGGCTTAAGATGTTCCCACAACCTCCTAAAACTGGCCAAGTGCCAAGCAAAATAAGCAATAAAACGATGCTCAAGTTGAAAACATCACAGCCATGTTATTGTTACATATTAATTGTATATTTGTATGTTAATAAACTATAATACTTTTACCAAGGAGCTCCAAGGAGGTTTTTGTTTGAACAACAGAGGGCGCAAGACAATGGACTCACAGAGACAGGTTTAGACTCAATAAGAAAATGGCAAACATTGACAACAGATTTGTTAACAAAAGACTTTCTAAAAATGTATATTCCTTTGTTTTTCATTAGCCTGATAAATATCACATCATGGACATTTTATTATGGAAATACCATATTATGAGTTTTCAGTAGTGTACCATCCCTAGTTTTTACCTTTTCAGCTCTGTGTACTTACAATCAACATGTTCTGTAAGGTCCTCACACACTGCATTTTGTTGAAATACTGAATGTAAATATACTACCTGATTGTTTGCATCTATCCTGTACCAGAATCAGGATATATTTCCTTATAAAAACTCAACATTATCATTACATTGTATTATTTAAAATATTAATAGTATCTCTCCTATGAGCAAATAAAACATCTATCTTACCTGATCATTTGTCCCTCAATACACCAAACCTACAATGATGAGAAATACATTAGTCACTTATATTAGCCACCCACTTACGCTACCGTTCAGCCCACCACCTGCCTCACACTTCACTCCTACCACAGCCTCCATGAGTAACACTCACTTTATAGGGCTGTTTCCACATAGAGAAATAAAAAAAAAAAAACATTGCTTCCTGGTCATAGTTCAGTTATAAAATCCGAACACACCCCAGAGCGTCTTTCCTGCTTCTAACTGTGCCGTCATTTAAGCACTCAGTCACACTGGACAGCGTTACCAGTGTCACAGCAGTGTCTGGTTAGGAAGTAGTTTAACTGCCTCGGAGCAGTAAACAGAAACGAGATGCGCTGCACTGCGTTACTCTGCCCTCCATCACCTCTCTCTGTTTCCATCACAGTTAGTTTAGTAGTTAGGTCATTTTGAGACTAAATCCATTTTGTAAAAGTTTACAGCCTGCTGTGCTGTGTTCCTCAGTGTAGGACACTGCAGCTGAAAAAAGTGGCGTGACTTGAATGACAAAATGCGAGTTGACTCAAGGGCTTCTCAATCGATGATTTGAGTCATTGGCTTTAAAAAGCAAGAAAACCCTACAGGGTGATTTTATTAGGAAAGGGTTTGTAATTATATTTAGGGTTATTTAAGGCCATTGTTAAAGATTCATATTTCATGGTTAAAGACAAAAGACAACATGCCTTATCATACACATTTTGTGCAATAATACAGCATCATTCTTTATTACGCTTTAAATGTTTAGCATTTGGTTAATCCCTTTTACACTTTAGAGGCCCTGCACATCTGAACACACCTAACAAGTAACACTTGTACACAATAAAATGCGGGGCAAAGTTGGTTAGTTTTTCACGGCAGATATATTGACTGTTAAAAGCAGGAAAAGGTAAAAGGTATGGCTGTGCCTCGATGCCAACCTACCCTCCAATCCAGGACTTTTACACCTCCACAGTTTGAAAACATCACTGCAGACCTTTCACACTCTGGACACAACCTGTTCCAGCTTCTCCCCTCTGGCAGGAGCTACCAAACAATGTGCTCCAAAACAACTAGAACAGCTGAGTTTAACATCCACTTGCTCCCAGTTTAAAATTCACATTTTTAAAAAAAGAAAATTGTACATATTATCATACACTATCACTGTCAATATAAATCCTATACGTTTACATCTTGCAAAATCACAATATTTACAGACTATTTTATTAAGTGCTGCTTCTGATGAAGAAAAAAAACAAACAACTCTTTTTATTCATGAAAAAAAAAATCATTTTAGTGCATATTAATGAGTGAATCCTTCTCTGTGGACACACTAGTTTTGACTAGGGCTGAAACGATTCCTCAAATAATTCGAGTAACTCGATTACAAAAAATGATCGAGGAATTTTCTCTGCCTCGAGGAATCGTTTAATTTTGCCAGCTCAAAGCATGGTATTTCGCCCGGACTACTTTTAATGCGGCGCTGACGTCACGCGCGTAAAGGAAAACGAAAGAGGCGGCGGATATGTTTGGTTTTAACCATGGATGTAGAGGTAACGACGAAGAAGGCGACGAAAGCGAAGAGAAAGGCACAAAGAAAAGGCAGAAAATGTCAAAAGTGTGGGAGCATTTCAAGCTGGACACCAAGGCGAACACTGCTGCGTGTATTTACTGTAAGACAGCGCTTGCATACCACAACAGTACGTCTTCAATGCTGCAGCATCTCCACCGAAGGCCCCCTGTTTACTCCGAGAGCGGGGGACCGTCACCCGAGACAAGGCAAAATTAAGTTAACGTAGCGCTAATTAATGAGATTAACGTTACTGTACCTTGCTAACATAACGTTAGCCCTGCGGTTGGCTAGGTTTCTATTAATTATGACTACTGTGGATGCGTGGCTGACGTGCCTTTCATACAGGCTTTATTTAATCTGTAAAAACACAGCGCTGTAGAGTGATGAGGGTGAAAAATAAAAACATAATAAAGCTAACTGGGTAGTTAAAAAAGGAAACCAATGGTTCATTATTCGGTGAAATGTCTTATTGTCTCATGTATATTTATAATTGCTCTTTAACTAAACAAAAATATGTTTTATCCGATTACTCGATTAATCGATGGAATTTTCAGTAGAATACTCGATTACTAAAATATTCGATAGCTGCAGCCCTAGTTTTGACGTAGTGTGAAGACAGTAAGTGTTCACAACAAGGGCTTAGGTTTTTTTAGATATGAAACTTGTAGTTCGGGGTCCTCCATTAGAAAATTTAGAGTGTCACAACAAATTAACATACCTATTCATCAAATATTGCGGCATGGTCAGCAGACTTTCCCCCCTGATATCTACACATATGGTTCTCAATAGTCCTGTCTATTTTCTCCCTTTCTTTGAAAAAAATGGGAGTCAATTTCATTGTATGTGTTCTTGTCCCTTGAAGATGAATTTGACATACATTAACAATGGATCTGTTCTGTTCAAGTATCTTATTAAGTCATGACATTGTGACAGTGAGCCAGCATGAACAATAAACAGCTAAATGGAATTAAGTTTTGCCGGTGGTTTGATCCCTGGCCCCTGCAGCCCACATCGAAGAATCCTAGAGAAAAAATTGAACCTCAAAAATGTGTGTGAATCTCTATGTGAAAAGAAGGTGGCACTCTGCATGGTAGCCTGGCTAACATCGCATGAATGTGTGTGAATGGGTGAGTGGTGCTTGTGTTACAAAGCGCTTTGAGTGTTCGGTAAGGCCTGAGAAGTGTTATATAATGCAGTCCTTTAACCATTTTATTATTTACAGCTCTGCTTTCTTTACTGTGAAAGAGACCGATTATATGAGGTCACCAACGTCATGAACTAATAAGAGACAACATTGTACATAGACCTTACTTTAAAGGCCCAATAAAATTGATATAGAGGTTGTGGAAGATGTCAGTGAAGCAAAGCGCACACACCCACACAGTCCTGAGAAGAGTCTAATCAGACAACATTAAGTGAAAACAACTCAAGGATGTACTATTGCTGTAGGGGCTTTAAAAACACATCAAATTGATTATTAATCAATTTGTTTTTTGATTAATGCAGAAATTTGAGATGAAGTCATGTAGCTCTTGGAATCTACTTACTTTGCTGATTGGAGGGCTTTTAAAATTAGGTGTGTTTTTCAAAATTAATGGGTAATTTAAGGGAACTTTGGCTACCATTCACCCCAAACACCTTATCTACTTTGAGTCTTTTTGATATGGTTTAATGGACAAATTACAGATCAACTGAGGGCATTTTTATGGACGCATATGCTGCAAAAATAGTGCAGATATTTTCTATATCAAGTAATTTTTTTCTGACAATGGATATTTTTGACTTATCAAAGATGCAGCAGGCCAGCTGGTAATTTCATGCAAGGGGGGGCTAGTTTGGATTATCAAGTGGGCAAAGCAGGCAACAGCCTTGGGGCACAAGAACTCCAGGGGCACTGGCAGACCCAGGCTTACTGTGTGTCAACTAGTTTGTACTTAATTAATCGAAAAAATTGTTCTGAGGATATGCATACTAGACCAAACTATCAACTGACAAGATGCAGGCTTTAAGGGAAACTTCCGTACACAGAAATACTTTAATGACTGACAAAAGTCTCTGAGTCAGTGTAGAAACGTAATTGACAAAACAGGAGGTTGCATTTATCTTTAAACTTGCAATAGCTTTACTACAAAGAATATGGACTGTGTGTGCAAAGGCTTTAAATGAATAATTTAATATGACATGTCTCTTCGTGGTTGTTTTGGTCCTTTTTGTAGTTGTTGTGAGTCTCTTTTTTAGTTACTTTAGGTCTCTTTGTAGTCATTCCATGTCTCTTAGTGGCTGTTTTGTTTTTTTTATAGTTAATTTGAGTCTCTTTGTGTCTCTTTGCAGCTGTTTTGCATCTCGTCTATTTGTGTTTCTTTACAGGGGTTTTCCATGAGAGATTCCTGTTATGAATCTCTTTGTAGTCATGTAGTGTTTCTTTGTAGTCATTTTGTGTCTCCTTGTAGCTGTTAAGCCACTTTTTGTAGTTGTTTTGAGTCATTTTGTGTGTGTTTGCATGTCTTTGTGTGTCTCTTTGTAGCTGTTTTGTGTCTCTTTTTATAAAGTCTCTTCAAGTGACATTTTACAGGTGAAGGCCAGGGAGGCCCCTGACACTTTGGGCCCCTTGCCTGTGCCCAGTAGGCCTTACAGTAATCCATCCACTAACAACAGCCAGACCAGAATGCCCCCTCTCCAAAAATGACATGTCTCTAAACCCATATTCATTATATTTCTAAATGAGCAGAAGTTCTTAGTGTTAAATCCATCAGCATGAGTTGGGTATAGAGCTCTGACAGCTGCGGATTTATCTTATTAAAAGTGAGCAGTGTAAGTTGACGAGGGTGCGCAGCATTACTCATGTCAGGCATGTCTGTGCAGGTCACACCACCTTGAACCCCTTCGGCCTGCCTCCGGGCTTATAGTTATTGTGTTATCACAAAGAGAGATGGAAGATGGAGATGCAGGCCCTGCGAACTGCAAGTCACTGGGATGAAGCAGGGTCATTATTGACTGGCCCTAAGCCATCGCCTTGCGTCTTCCCTCCCACCTCAATAGATTATGCCATAGGTGGGAGAACAGTTTCATCAGTTTTTTTTTTCCTGCTCCACATTTTCAGCACTGCCAGCCCCCTCCCCACCCCTTTTTGATTCACTGCCTTCTTACCAAACGACATATTTGCCATTAACTGCCGCCTTCATGGACGTTCTATCAGCCAGGCCTGACATAATCAATGATGGTTGCCATACTTAATGAGACATTTTCTTAAAAAACACCAGCTTTTAACGTCAGCAGCCCTACCATCCTGAAATAGGTTTTTGCAGACCTTGTGCGACATTATTCGATTTGACCATGTAAAGAGATGAGAGAGAGGCTTCCGGTCCGCAGACCCGTTAAGAGCAATCTAATTTAATGCAATGTAAAGTCATGTCAGAGATAAGATGAATCCGCACGGATCTCGAGCGAGCTCAAATTGAATCTGCCATCACTCAGGGGAGACGCACAGATACATCTCTATTCACCAGCCGCGTTGCGGTTCACCTCCCGTGGTGAATTTGTGTCAGAATGACGGAGATTAATTGATTCATGTGGCTACCCGCTGTATGGCTGGAGCCTTAACACAAACCAGCAGGGGGAAGAGATGCATCTTTGTATTTGTGTTTGCACAGCTTTACTTCTGCAGAATTGTGATACCAGGGTGCCGGGGCCTGCTCCCACATGCTTGTACATCCCATCGGCCCATTTGGTCCCAACGTTCTGAACATGACAACCTACTGATTGATTACACTTTTTAGATAGATTTACACAACAGGGATAAGGAAAAGTCCTGCAGAGCCGGCTGAACTAAAGGCAAACCATAACCCGCCACCAGCTGATCTTTTGTGGAAACAAGCCCAGAGTTGTTTATCATCGGCTTGAGCTCAAACAGCTCAGTGTGTCTGCTCTTTTATGTGGTTATTAATAACTTATGAGTGAGAATGTGAACAATCAAAAGGCATGCATAAGTCTGCTGTGATTGCTCTTAGTAGGAGGGTGTGACAATGAAAAATGAAACAAAAGAAGCAAATAATAAACTATTTATGTGTAGTGTGAGAGGTGGCCTCAGGTAGTCTGTGACTGAAATACTGCCAACACTTCCCAGAGCTTTATTATCACCTTTAAATTGGAACTGGGTATGTGAAAAATGTTCAAACCAGTTAGCCAGATAGTTAGCCAAACACTATACTGGACTGGTTTACCGAATTTTACCAGATGTTTTAATTGACTCAGCAGCTGCTAATGAGTCTAACATGATGACTCAGTGTCCCAAATGAACATCAGTGTCTATCACAAAGCATTGGACGTACCATTGGACCTCTGTGTCCACACTGATTCAATTTAATATGCAAATATATTACTTCATATAAACAAACACATAGTTATCAGCTGTGCACTCGAGGTCAGACCGGAGACGTAAAACACTTAAAAGATAGGTGAGTAACCTACTTGCTATCTTGCTACGTTTGTAACGTTACTTTGTAAAGCAGAAAACACATGTTTTATAATGCATTTGGCTCTGTTTGTGTGTTTACAAACAGAATATTTTAATAATCACACTGTCATATTGCTAATTATTCATGCAGTTTGAGTTGAATTTGAGTGCTGTGACTACAGCAAAAAATCCATTCTGAATGGACCATCATTGACTCATGAACATGTCATGTTTGTGAAATACGTCATTTTGATGCACAGTACATTTCCAGAGCTTTTATTTTGAAGTGCCATCTCCTGCTGTAAAGTGGAAGTTTTTTCCAAAACAGCAATTATTTTAATGCCCTCTTCTTGGTATTATTTCACTTATTACCACACTGTGCCTTTGTAGCATTTTTGTTACTAATATTTGCAATGTCAATTTGTCACTAATATAAATTGGCAATAATATTCACTGTTTTGGATGCAGTACTCTTTAAATACTCTGTTTAAGTAACTGCACTTTATTCTTGTAACATGTTTTGTTTCATTGTTTTCTAAGCCCAAGTGTTGTTTGTATTTTGTGAAATAAACTGAATGTGTGGTCATTTTTCTTATGTGTGAATACTGAACTAATGACTAAAGAGAAATGTGGACCCTGTGGCTGGACCTGTCAGGAACTACTGACTTAGGCTGCTTTTTAAATAGTCAGAAAGTGACATGACTTAATTACAAATGCCAGTTCAGCCAGTTTGCATAAATCAAACCGGTTAAAGCTTGTACGCCAGGTCGGACCGGTAAAACCGCAAACTGACTCAACTCTACTTTATAAATCAACCATCTGTACATTTCTGATTGGAATGAATATGACTTCCTTGCGAGTGTGTGCAGAAACTGTCATGTAAGTAATGGAATCATCAAGATAAGCATCCTCCCTGTTTTTCAATGCATTCAGTCATCTCGAAAGTCTCAGCTCCAGAGCTTGAATGCAGCCTTTCAGTGTGAAACAATGGCTTCTACAGTAATTACACACGCTGCCGCTGTGACAATGAGACTCGCAGCGTACTCTTAAGCATTCAGATCAGCCTCTAAAAGAAAGCGACAGAGACAAATCTGAGGACCTGTGTTTTCTTTCCAGCAACATGTGAAGAAAAATTCCAGGTTTGTGTAATCTGACACAAACAGATGCTTTGAGGAGAGTGTCCTCCTTGTCCTTTTGTGCACAGCAAACAATGGCAATTGTATTTTTTTTTTTTTAATCCGAGCCGCATTATGCAGCTTTTCATCATCTTTTAAACACAGTAAAAGGGGATCTGTTGCCTTGTAAACACAATGAGAGACTGTAATTGAACCTGCGGAGAGAACACTGACAGCCAAACAATGCACCTTAGTGTGGCCTTTGACTTTATCGCTTGATCACAACTTCTGACTATTTCTGGTGTTAAGTTGTCCTGCTGCATACGCACTCTCACATGTTCGAAAATCATCTGTCTCTGTCCCGTCTCTCATTTAGAAAGTGCCCAGGCAGCAGAGGGAGTACAGTATATATATATTGATAAGAAACAGCGCAGAGTGCAGAGAAGGGTCAAGCCGTGAATCACCAGAGCTTATCAGCCCACTCATAAAACACAGTAACTAGATGTGACATCGCTTGTAAAGCGCCACATGCAGATTAAGTGCGTCGAGCCCTCGATCAATGGATCATCAAGACTCTCCAATTAAAGAGGTGGCTGAATCCTAGAGGCTCTGTTTGGTGGTAATGATAAAAAAAAGTCCATTAAAGTTGCTAATTAAATGATAAGCGTAAATTAAAATACAGGTCAAGCGAATGAACTGTGGGATTTTTAAGCAGCGGTATCGGCTGGTTGTAAGTGGCTGGGATGGGGTGGTGGTAATGGTGTAGGGGTTTTCGGGAGGGCATCAACAACTCTTCCATTACAAACTCATAAGTGTTTGAAAATAACTTTGTAGAGTGGATAATGGGCCAAGCATCCAGCTAAAGTTGGGGGGGGGGGGGGGGGGGTGTGAAACAGAAACATTTGTCAAAGAGTTAAACTTTGCATTTCAATACTAATATTATCGCACTATAGTATGTCAAATGCATTTTGCCAAAAATACCAGGATGAAAAAATCTAAAATACATACATTGCAAAGTAACAAAGGTAGAGCTCTCCAGACCGCCCACTGTCTCTGGCGAGCTCGGCGAATGGCATTTTGTTTATCTTCAAGGTAAAAGGTATTTGCACAAGAGGGTCAAAGTTCACGGCACAGTTTTTTGAAGAGGTAGTGTGTCCCTTTTGTGTGCATACTACATGTAACAGTACATACTATGTAAGGGCAACTGCGGTACCAAATGAAAGTGAAAAAATAAATAAAAATAGTATGCGATTTGGAGCGCATCAAAAGTGTCTTAAGATTCAGTGCTTGGGTTCTGTTAATAGTTACATTATACATCATAAATAGTTTCTATTTGTGACTCCAAATGCCTGCAGTCAGGAGATGATGAAAGCCCCCCACCCCTCCTTCATGGTCTGTTTTGCATCTGTTTGTAGTCACTTTGACTCTCCTAGTGGCAGAGGTGGGACTAAATCACACGTGCGAGTCTCAAGCAGGTCTCAAGTCTTAAAATTCAAGTCTCAAGTCAAGTCGAGTCCTTGCTATAGGTCAAGCAAGTCACAAGGCAAGTTATATAAAATTCTGATCATTTACAGAGGTATTTCACTGCTGGAAAGATGGTCTTTTCATAAAATTGGGCTGTCTATGCAGTATAAAATAGGGGCGGTGGGTGGGGGGTTTGGGGGGTAAATAGATACAGCATAGTATCACTGTATTTTTGCATGGCTTTATCATATCAACAAATGGAGTAGCTAAGTATCTATCCAAGTTTTGTTTTTTTTCATTATAGAAATTGCTGTTACAAATACAAGTGAACCTTTTGGTGCCCTCCTTGAAAATAAAATCAATTGCTTTTTCAGTCTATTAGTTACAATTTTCTGCAATAAAATTGATTTAAGTGAGATGATCAGATTGAATAATTTATCTTAGATAACACAGATGTTGACAAAGTTTTCCCTAGGGGATATGATAAGCAGCTGAAAAATGTCATAAATTGCAGTTGATTGCAATATAAATGTTATCACAATACTCAGCATACTGCAACACATGCAAAATCACAATAATATTGTATTGTGACTTATTATGATAATATTGTATTGTGACATATGAGCCTTCTAGGACCTCTAGGACATCTGGGGCTGGCCAACTGACCATCCTAAGAGTTAGAACAAAACATGGTGAGGCAGCATTTTGTTATCATGCAGCACAAACCTAGAATAAACTCCCAGATGATGTTAGATTAACCCCTACTCTGACCACCTTTAACTCAAAGCTAAAAACTTTTGTGTTTTACATTGTCTACCCCACCTGGTACTGGCTGAAAATTTATTTTTAAACTTGATTCTAAATCATTTTAAATTATCTTTTTTATCTTTGCTACTGTTTTATGCACATTTGCTGCTTTTAATTGTTTTTTTTTGTGTTGTGTTTTTCAGTTAGTATTGATTTTGCCTTTTATATCTTTTTTCTTTACTATTTTATTGTAAGATTCTATCCTTTAATATGGTAATATATTATTGCTCTCTAAAGCACTTTGAATTGCCCTGTTATATGAAATGTGCTATACAAATACAACTGCCCTGCCTTGCCCACATGACCAAAGGAAACAGAAAAAAAGGCTTAGGAGGTAGGAAACCTACAACCACCAAACCACCAGGTCATTAAACACTTGTACTTGTGGGTGACGTAATGCAAGCTTGTCCATTTTGACACTGTATGACAGCCAGCTGGTAACAAACAATATGGCATTACTGCTAAACAGTGCATTAAAATATGTTTCTAAAAGCATTTCAGGCAGCATCTATTTTTTCAGTCTTCGTTTTTTACAACACAAGAAACAGTAGGACAACAGTTTCCTGTTCACAAATTCTCATACTGCAGCAAACAGTGCACAAAAATATGTTTCTGAAAACATTGTAGGTGAGAAATAGGCATCACAGTAACAGAATATTGGTTTGTATTTGATCAGCACTGCTTAGTTTTACTGTCTTATCTGTTTTTCAGTTATCCTTTTTTCATTTTAATTGAGCAACCAGTGTTTCATGTCACCATGCAAGACAAATCAGTCACCTTAGTGGAGTGAGCAGGTTCCATGGCCTGGATTCAGGTAAATACCTATTTATTTTGCATCATCTGGCAGATATGCGTTGGGAAATTTGGACTCTGGTAAGGTTTAGGCTACCACAAATCATTTAGCCTTCACATACTACTCACACTGTTATGATACAAAGCTTTTTTCAAGCTATTTTCAACATATAAAAAATTTGCTGTCATCAGTTTACACTTTATAAATCTCCCTAATATTTGATATTTTGTTGCAATCCATAACATGCCTCCTAAATGAACAAACAGTGGAAAGTGTGGCGCTGGAATAATAATACAGCCCTACAGCTCTAATGGACTTTAAAGTGAAAACAAATACTGTTGTTAACCTTTCCACCTTCAATAAACTGCACCTCCTTTTACTGGGCATTCCCAAACAGAGCAAAGATGTCTAGAAGCGAGGGGGACGCAGAGACAGATACGCAGAGCTACAGGTCAGAAGACAGACGCCACACTAATGTCCAAAGTTTTCACATGACAAGATACCTCGAGGCAACACTGGCCTGGCAGAAAACGTTCGCACACATATAACTCCAAGAAACGTATTCAGAAACAACGCAAACACACACAAAGTATTTCTCAGCCAGTAAGAAGGTTAACGAATGTACAAATAATATCACATTAGTTGTAGGGACAACTTCAGGGACATATTCGCAACGCCCCTACGCCCGTGAGCTAACGTTTGACTTGCTAACAAGCTAATAAATCAAGCTAAATTACGTACCTATTTTTGTGGGTTTTGTAGAAAACGGACGAAGTCGGGCGTTGTGGTGGTCGTGGCACTTATTTTAAGGTTGCAGGTCTGCATACCGCTGTCCTCTTCTTACTGCCGTCTTCGAAAACATTATTCTAAAATCCGAATAGTACGTTTTTCGGACTGAAGTTCTCCATCACAGCTGTCTCTTGCCGTAAACTCCACTGCTCTGCTGCGTCACTGCAGGTTGCCAGGTTTGTTCACAACGCGCAGAAATCACCTAATCATGTTTTGAAAAAAAAAATATATATATATATATATCTATATATATATATAGATATATATATATATATATATAGTTGTAGCTTAATAGTAATGACAGTGCGGGTTTGTTTTTTTTTAACTTATTTGAAAATAATGTTTAAATATTTTGTTTTATTTTCAAGTCACATTGGTACAGCTTCCTGTTTAACTTTGGCTTTGACCTTACTGTGACTCTCTTTCTGGTTACTTAAACTCTCTTATTGTGACTGTTAAAAACAAATCATTGATGCTAATAAGCCAACTATTACCTCCTGACTCTGGTGGGGTAGGGCACCCCTCTGACCCAAATCCTGTCTGTGAGGCGTGAAAAGAATGTCTCCAAAAGCATGGCTGTTAAGCAACAACATATTTTATTTACTTTCCTGTTTTATACACTATTTAGAAAATAAAACACATTGAATAAATACAAATTTAGAAAGCGACAGATTTTCGCCGTATTCTCACAGCAACACGCGGTTATTCTTACGGAGCTCTCTTGGGACTAGCGGAGGGATTCGCGGTGCAGAATCCATCCTGAAGCAGACTTGGGCCACACACTGCGATGAAACACTTAAGACTGGGCATGCAGATGCTGAAGTGGTCCCCATTTACAGACACAGAGAGAATGGATTGGCACATTGAGAAGACGTTAAGAACATCTAGAAACACCTGGGGGAGGGAGGAAAAAAACATCTATATACACGGAAAATAAATAAAGAGAAATTAGGTCCAAGACAACTTTACTGTACAGATATGTCCATCGGATGTGACCGATGTCCTTCCTTCTTAACCTCAGCTTACCTCCGACAATCAGCCTCACCCACGATAAAGTTCAAATATAGTACAGTACAACATGGGATGTTCACCAACAGCAGATTGCACCATTTACAGTGTTACAAACAAACACAAAATATCACCCATTGGTTGGCATCAACTGTAGTTCCCTTTCAGTGTTTGTTCATAGTAAGGCAGGATACAGCTGAGCTCTTTGAGTCCCATCGTCGAGGTGTATGACAGGAAGTCCGGCTTGCCTTGACAGTGGTCACATATAAAATGAACTCCTGCTAAGTGTCCTCTGGTTTGGCAGATGTAAAGAGGCCCAAAAGAGTACAGGTTGGATCAGAGTGCCGAGGAAAAGCAAAAAGGGTGTCAGTAATATGTTACAAGTTGTCCAGTGAGTGTTCTCAATCAGTCTTTATGGCAGAACATGTTTCATCCAGGCATGGCGAAGAAGACAACCAGAGCTGTATACACGGACTAAGGAGGCAGGAGCACAGATCCAGGATGCAGGATCCAGGTCCCAGACCTTCTCCTCAAAGAGGGATGAGAAGTAAGGGATTGGTGCTATCTGACTTCCAAGCAGTCCAGGTACTCCTGGGCCAGGTCATAGCAGAACCGGTACTGCTCCTAGAACAAGCACAAGTATTGACCAGGATTAGTTTCCATGTCAACTGTAAATAACTTGCGTGAACAACAAATTTTCCCTCTGAGATTTCTATGTCTAGGTGGAGTGGTGGTGGATAAGGTGGGTGCTCTACTAGTTATACCCCTTTTCCAGCAAAGTTAGTGTGTACGCAGGATGTTTAAACACAGGCAAACCTGCTAAAAAACAGACTAAAAATTCCCATTGCCAGTAGCAGTGTACACAGCTGTGCAGCAGATGAGTATGCCTTTCTGTCTGTGTGTGCAAGTGTTTATTTGTTTTTTTTTGTTTATTTGTTTGTTTGTTTTTTTAACGGTGTGTCAGGTTCTGTGTCACGGACAGGCTGGAAAACAGGTTAGCGATAAATACTAAAAAGCAGCATGGAGGCCTGTGAAAATTTCCCGGGGGCGTGGTTCAAATTTTCTTGACCTGTTCTCAACATGAAGGTGACTGAGCCAGCAGCTAGCAGCTAACGGTGCTAACTCCATAAACAGAGCTGTACGACGACAACGGTGCTGACATAACTGACAGTGTTAGCCACGAGAGAACCAGAGGGGGGGGGGGCTATGTTCTGCAACAATGCCATCCCAATATCAGCAATATAAGCCATTACTCCACTATATACTAATATAGCAAATAGTGGTTTATAGCTATATTATTGCTCTCAGTGTTGCACACAGAACCTTTTTTATTTATATATTCAATGGGCTTTGGGCAGAGTGCCACAGACAGGCTAGGGAAATTAGAAAGTATTTATGGCGAACACGGCGTAGGTTTATGTCTTTTCATTGGATTAGCTGACCATGAGAAAAACATGGGCAATCTCTAGCCTTGTTCTTTAAGAAAGGAATGATAGGGATGACTTATTTGCTGTTTATTTATGTGTGCGATGTCCTCTCTCAAAAGCCATCATGCCTCGAGTGAAGCTGCCTTGGATCCTGGTCTGTTCAGGTTACTGTGGGTGGAGAGATTGGTAATGCTGTCTTCCCTATAATGGATTCATCCCTGTGTGACTGCTGAATGTCAGTGCAAAATAATGGATTTAGCTTTTTAAATGTGAGCAGCTGACACCAAAACCTGAAGTTTGCTGTTAATGTTCAGATTATCAATACATTCACTGCTAGCAAATAGAAAGTAGTTGTCTGTGTTTGATCAGGTGTTGTGGAGATAATTACAAAAAACACAAACAGCAACATGACCCCCACAAATATAAAATGTACCACTAGAGGATTTTTAATGATTTTAAAAGGTTTCAGATTGACAGTGAAGCTTTTCGGGGTTTTTTTGGCCCTAATCAAACAGAGGTGTGGTGGCTGCAAGAAGCAGCTGGCTCCCTGGTATTTTTGACATTATCAAATCTGGCCCCCATTCAAAAATGTTTGGACACCCTTGACCTAAACAATAGGCCCTTTTAACATTTGTATTTCTCTTAGGACTGTGTAGCTGCTCTCACTCACATTTCATTTTCTTGTTGCTATTTTTTATGGATGTAGCTCTTTTACTGTACAAATATACTGATTCTACAATTAATAACAGTGACATTTTCAACACATTTTAACAAGTTAAAAGAAATACATTTATTGGTGTAAAATTACAGCAAGTGTCTATAATTTGATAAATTGTCTATAATCTAGTGGTTTATTACTGTAATGGAAAATAACAGGAATTTCTGTAAATTAAATGTAAATCAATGCTACATATGCATGTATGCTTTTATTTTCAAATTCTGCAAGAAAACATGAATGCTGTTAGCACTGTAGCATTACTTGAAACAAATATTAATGCTGCTGCTACTGTCCTATAAATTGGAGTCCTATAAAATACAGATTCAGTATGAGCACAAATTCAACTTGACACATTTTTTCAATTTTCAAATGATTGATTTGCACCCACTTGCTAGTTTCCCCACTGACTTTGTGTGCAATAATCTAAAATCTAAAATGTAATTCTCATTTTGGCTAAACACACCTTTATGGTGAAATTTCCATTTATGCTGTTTTTCTAAATGGATGTACTCAGAAATATATTAAGTAAGAGAAACAAGTAGTGAAAAGCCTTTGATTTATTTCCAGAAAGTGGCTCATTTAGTTTTTTTGTTTTCCTGCAGAGCAGTTTTCAACTTCCCTGGTGTTTTCTGTCTGAGGCAGCAGCATAGCATGATATATGTAACCGTGAATAGAGAGATGAAGATCCCTGCCTGCTCACCATTGTCTCCACCATGTTTGGCTTGGAGTTGCGCAGCGTTTTGGCAGCAAAGAACACGTCCACCACGCTGTGGTGACGAATCATCTCCAGGATCATGGTGCTGGCACAGAAAGTACCGCTCCGACCGCCGCCGTTCCTGCTCCAGAAAGAACGAACAAAGACACACGGTCACAAACACATAGAACGGGAAACATGAGTGACCTAATAAAGATGTGGTACAGCAGCTCAGACAGCCTCTCAGAGGGGGTGCTACAGAGTGAAATGTCACAGTTTGACTGAGCACAGATCAAGCATGCTGTCAGAAAAAGGCCAACTGGCAGACTTTCAAGATGAATATCTGAGTAAAGTTCTCATTAAAATACAGGAGCAGGGACTTAATCAGGAATGAGATGTCTAACACACAGCCCGACCTCCAGAGATCAAAGGGCTCCAACATGGAGATGGAGGACAAATCTAATGGTAGGCAGGAAGCTCCACTCAAGCAGTTAATGTAAAGACACAAACACTTAAGGAAGTTTGTCTTCTTTTCAGAGATTAAAATCTCATGAATTCTGAGTTACAAAGGAGAACCATTGAGTGTGACCATGGTAAATAACAGTAGTGAGGTGAATAATATGAATGCAGTGTGGAATCTGATTAGAACTGTGTTTACTTGAGGTAGTTCAGCCTTCAATGAGAGTCTGAACATTGTTTCTAATGCATTTTCAATCAGATAAGGATCACAGTAATGAGATGCTGAATTCAGAACCGTTTTAAATGTTATGTCACATCAGCATAACATAGACATATACTGCACTTTCAGTTTAACTACAATTACCACCTCTGGGTTGTATTCCTCTGAGCACCAGTCAAGTTGCGCTTGCAGTTTACATGTACTTTTGTGAAAACATGCATGTGTCACACATCTTCCCCTCGGCAACACAGAAGATCTTTGCAATCAGCTCAGTTTCAAGGTGGGGACCCAAGATTAGTGTCACCAATTCAATATCTGACCAAATGTCTCTCTGTATCTGAAATATGATGCTGAATAATTGAGAACATTGTAATGTTACAGTGAAGCTGACATTTTATACTTGTGGACATAAAATGTCACCACTTCATCATTTTATCCAATTAGACATTTTTGTAAAATTTTAGCACATGAATTTTTGAGTTATGGCCATAATTATGTTTTATGATGTCATAGTGCTCTGACCAACCACCAAATTCTAATCAGTTAATTTGCGAGTCCAAGTGGATGTTTGTGCCAAATTTGAGGAAACTTCCTCAAGGCCTTCGTCAGATATATTGTTCATGAGAATAAGACAGATGCAAGGTTACACTGACTGTGACCTTTAAACACAATATTCTTCTCAACTCATTGTTAAGACTATGTGGACGTTTGTGTCATGTTTGAAGAAACTCCCTTAAATTCTTGAGATATTGCATTCATGAGAATGAGTTGAATGCAAGGTCTTGACCTTTGAACACCAAATTCTAATAAGTTCATCCTTGAGTCCACTTGAATGTTTGTGCCAAATAAAAAAAAAACACTCTCATTAGACATTCTTGAGCTATTGTGCTCATGAGAATGTGACACATGCAAGTTTGACCTTTTACCTACAACCAAAAATCGAATCAGTTCATCATTGAGTCACAATTAACAAAAAAAAACAAAAAAACCCTTAAGGTGTTCTTGATACTGCTTTCAAAAGAACAAGACAGATGAGGTCACAATGACTTTGACATTTGACCTATGACCATTAAAATCTAGTTCATCCTTAAGTCCACATTTGTGCCAAATTTGAAAAAAATTCTCTTTCAGCATTCACAAGAATGGGACGGATGCAAGATACTGTAGGTACATCCCTCCGTGCGTACGTATGTGCAACCTGAAAATGTAATACCGCCATGACTATGCAATAAAATACACAGACACATGTATGGTGTAGATATATGTAAGCGTACTCACAGGCAGTGGACAATGGTGCGTCCCTCCCCACACTCCATCTGCCAGTTGTGAACCTGAGCCAAAAGGCTGAGGAAGGCTTTCTTGGAGTCGGGTACATCGCGATATGGGGACCAGCGCAGGAACTGGAAGTGACGCACCACAAGCTGGCCTTCCTGAAGCTTTAGAGAGCAAAATTTGTAGAGAGTAAGCAAGAAGAGAGAAGAGTTTTATTTATTTTTCCAATATAAGACATTATATTTGCATTAAACCCACAGCAGACACTCCATACATCACAAGCGCATTCAAACATCTGGTTAAAACACAGAATACAGTTTTATACAATTAAAATTATATCGTTACATTTTGCCCTGCTTGCTTTATTGTTCTTCTTCATGTCATTTTTTAATGTGTTTCTCATTGTGATTTTGAGAATTATTATTATTCTTTTTTTTATTATTTTTTAATTTTTTTAACTTAGAACTGATTTTGTATCTATGCTAAATGCTCCACTACTTTCACTCAATCTGTGTGCTGTTCAGACGTTGGGCAGATCACGTACAATAGCTGTATCAGAGCCGAATTTCCCCCAGCAGGACAATAAAGTGAACTGAAGTGAACTTTTTTTTTGCTTAAAACAGCTGCTTGCTGCGTCTGGAAACAAGGCTGATGACACAAAAAGAGTGAGTGCACCAGAACAGTAAACTTGTGGGCCCTAAAATCAAAACAGCAGGCTGAAGGATGCCATAAAGCCCCGCTGAGGGTAAATGACTTTGAGTCGGGTTCTTTCACCACCACCAACCTCGTTCACATTACATGTAGTCACTTGGTCCATTGTTAATCAATACAAAAATATTGATAAGAGCTGTTTTAAAGTCATATGTTAGAAACTATGTTTTCTCTATTGGCATTTATATGAGCCTATTAGAGTCTGTCATACTGGCTGCTGTTTGTTCGTCCCATCTCAAGAAACCCCCAGCTTTCTTCTCTTTTCAAATGATTTATTTTTTTTAATTACCCAAATTCGTGTTTCAAAATGTCCCACAAAACTAATGGCATTGTCAGAGAACTTACACCTACTGTGTTGGGATTGGCGTGGAATTAGTTCTTTCAATACACACAGAACTAACATTCTGAGTGAACTTGTTTACAACTTTCAGTTAGGCCAAAGTCAGCCAGAGGATGCTTGATGGATTGTGGGAAATGAAATAGCAACGTAAAAGTACCTGGCTCGTGGTGCTCAAAGTGCCAAAAAAATACATTTGAAAAACTTAACGGCAATGTCTCTTTACAGAAACCATGAGCCTATTAATTGAGATAATCCACAGACCTTGTTTTGAGAAGTTTCATAGTTTTATAGAAACTATTCTCTTTCTACTACACAACAACCTTGCTGCGCAGGTGGAGACGTGCACCTATAATGGACAAGAGGCTTGTGACAAAACAAGATATAAGCATGAATGGTGTCCTCCTCAGCTGAGCTGTAACATTAACTAGTTCAGTGGTGCTAGGTGAGCTAGCAGTAGATACACGCCTCCTTTTGCGCAATGATATGGTTGGCGGGTGTTGTTGGTGGACTTAAAATAGTTACTTCATGAACTATTTTAAGTCCACCTGAGGAAAACTGAGGAAATTGGCTTGACTTTTTTCAAAAAACATGTGAAGAAGGCAATGAGCAAATTAAGAAGAAAACAAAAATAATAATAAAAAGTAAAAAGTACAAGAAAATTAACTAGGAATTAGTAAAACAAAACAAAACTAACGAAAAGAACTTCCCCAACAAACGAATGGGAAACAAAACCAACAACAATCAAACTCAGAAAAGTAAATGGGGGTGTCTGGTGGCTCAGTTGATAAAGTGGGTACCCGTGTATAGGGGCTGTGTCCTCACCACAGCGGTCACGGGTTCGCTTCCGGCCTCGGCTCCTTTCTGCATGTCACCCCCTCTCTCTCACCCCCTTTTACACTTGTGCTGTCCTGTCAATTAAAGGCAAAAAAGCCCTAAAAAGTATCTTTAAAAAAATTAATTTGCCTGAAGTAAACTGCTTAAAATTATTATCATTCTGAAAAATCATTTGAAATATATAATTATGATAATTAGAAATAAAGTTCTATGGAAATGTTTTCCTAGCTTTAAAAAAAAATGTAAATCTACTCATTGCTGCAGTCTGTAGAACATTTCTTACAAAGTTGCTCATTACCTTTTTTCCCATGTTTTTGAAAAGAATCCCACCAATTTGCTCAGGTTTCAAATGCTTAAATCCTTGTGAAAGGTGTCTGAATGCAGCACAAGAAAAGTGATATTGATCCAAATTTAAAGGGTTAAAGTGCTCACAACAAGGTTTGAGGATTATCTTGGGTCAAGAGACATTGCTATAGATTTTATCAAATGCATGTGTGCCACGTGCCAAACTGAGTGCCATCTAGTTTTATTATTTTATAGAGAAGGCAGACTTTCTCTACAGCTGATATTTCCAAAACTCTTGAACTCACACCAAAATAATCAATACTGATAAATAGCACTACAGGTTAAGCGAAAAATATGTGCATTTGATTTTGGGGTGACCTGTGTCTTTAATTTGGAGCAACACAAGCACTAACTATACTGTTGGTGTGAGGCAGAAGCTATTAGTTATCTCAACAATGGTGTCACTTGAAATAAATTACAGGTTATTACAGTTCATTATTGCTTGGTTGCAATGCTACTTGTAGCACCTTTGCTGTATCTACTCGACAATGGAGTACCTTCTGTGGTAAGAGGCTATCGGTGTCTTGCTCTGTGGTGTCTGTCTCCTCGAGGTCCTGCAGAGAGCCATGTGGGGACAGTTTCTCACATGGTGTCAAAAATATTTTAGGGGTTGGATAGGAGTGGAAGGGTGATGGGGGCACGGACGGGAGGTTTAGGGTCAGGTAAGGTGGCGCAACAGCTAGGACGGTTTGTGAACTAGAGGCTTCATGACATGGAAGCATCTAAAGGTGACTGCTAAGCATCTACTAAGGCTACAGAGGTCCAAGGATGAGAGTTGGAAGTACTGCAACAATGTGAAGTGGGAGCTAATCTAAATAATTCAGACGCACACAACCCACAAACATTCAGTAACACAGAAGTCATACTGAAATGTTGGATATGGTCAAAAACAGGAAGCTTGCTTGAGTAACTGTAAACTTTAAAAACATAGAGTTTTATAATAGAACTCCTGTTTGTTTCAATATCATCTAATTGCTCAAACAGGACCACATTTGCTTATTAAACAAGTCCTGCTACTATATGTGGCTAATAACATTACCATACTGTTGATACAGTTGCTTTTTCGCAAGCAGGATTATTACACTGCAAATCATTGCAACCGCTGGGAACAACAAATGCCAGCTGGGACCGAGGTCACCATTCTGAATCATTATATTAGCATCAGGCTCCATTAACCCTCTTAAAAATAAATGCATTGATTCAGTGCCAGCAAATGCCTCCCACAGCAATACGGAGCTGGAGCAGTTCTTTGCTGAGGCAGGACTTGAGCAAGTGTTTTTGTCCTTATCCAACACTTAAGCAGAAAACATATCGTTTGATAAGAAAATTAAACATTTGGAGAGCAATTTTTCCATTAGATCTGTCAAATTGACACATCAAGGCAACTTAATAGCAAGGGCAATTACATCTTTTTATTAAATTAAGTTCGGTAAAATATAGCAGGCAATGTAAAGCAAATAAATAGGTCTCAAAAGTTAAACAAAATAAATTTGACATGTTTTAGCCTTTCATTGTGGACTGTTGCCACCAAGAGCCCATAATCAAGGTAAAACACCACTAATTTATAACTGGACACTGTAAAATTAAGTTGTACTTTTGGTGTTGTAAAACTCTACAGCAGGGTTTTCCACAAATTCATTTAACTGTGGCAGCCTGTCACGATTAAAACATTTTCCAATAGGCTTGGGTGGTATTGCGGTATTACGTTATATAAAAGTATTTAGAAATGCTGAAGGTATGTTTTCCAATACTATCATAAATAAAGGTGCCCTTCTTCATATTAAACTCAATGTATCTAGTGCACAACATGCACCACCATAGCTCAGTCTCCAGTCTCTACTAGTGGAACAGGATGCTGAGCTGAAAGACATTGTGATGCCTAAGGGTGCAGGGATAAGTTACAGGACTGTAAACAGCCAGCAGTAAGCAGGCAGAGAGACACCATGAGGAATGACGACATGTTAGTTAAATATAACTTGGTGAATTAAGGATTAAGTGTGGTTTATGATGAGTTAACAAGGCAATTAAGCCTTGTTAGTCTTCTGTGATCAAAAGAAAGTTGAATTTAAAAGGTGTACAACTGTATTTCTCTGTTTAATAAGGGAAATAGGTATAAGAATATTAGCTCCGCACATTTATACTATCATATATGTATTCCCTAGGTGAAATTTCAGGAAGGTATAAAAGTGTGAAATATTACATACTGCCCAAGAGTATCTACCACCACAATTAGATACTTAATTTTTAGAGCTAGAGAACTCTTTAGGAGCATTATTTATATAATTTGATCACTTATTGCACCCCACTCTCGAAGCACAGAGTATACACTGGGCACAGATGGAGTGGTAGGGCACTTTGAAAGTGAAACTTAGTCGTTCATTCTACTGTGTCTAAATGTTTGCAGTCACTCACAGCAGCTGCTCCTCTCATCCATCGATCTGATCAGCTCTGAACGGATGGACTGATCAATTATCGAACCCATAAGTCACTGCTGCTGAGGAAAAAAAACTCATGGAGAGCTTCACCTGCACTGCAGACGTGCAAAAACCTCAGAATTTAGACCCCCTCCCTGTACCACCACACAAACTAATTCTGTGAGAAACACTGCTACAGCATTGGTGTCTTTTCTAATACATTTATCGCCTCCTCGAGGTGAAGTGTGGTGAAATAACAGGAACATTTGACATCAAATGCAATGCAAAACCACTCCAGGGTTGCCAGCTGTCACGCTTTTGGTGAAAGATGCTCGCTTTCAGGTACATCTCAAGCTTGCCAAACAAATATCACCTCAATATTGGAGTGAAAAAGCCACAATGTCTGAACAACAAGCTTGTTAAAAGATCCCAGTATAAAGATTAGTCTATAAACATGATATTTTCAGCAGGTCGGGTAACTTGAACTAAATTGCAGAAATATAAAAACTCAGTGTTTTCTAAAGAAGTGAATCAAAAGCTTTCTGGCACAGTCTCAGCTTAAAGTCAACATTTTTGTAGAGCTGAGTGGAAGCCAGTATGTCAGGGTTTCTGTTACAGGCATAAGAAAAGTACCGTGCAACATTGGAAAGTAGCCTGACTGGCTATCTTAAGCCCTAATTTTTCTGTTAGTTTCATACTGTGTAACGCAGGGGTGTCAAACATAGAGCCTGCAGGGCAGAACCAGCCTGCAAAACAGTTTAATTCGGCCCACTGGATAACTTTGCACCCCTAATATCGATGTACTAGTGAAGGCTTACAGGTGCCAGGCTTAAGAACAAATTTAACAGCCAGTGACCTACTTCATGTAAAATTTTTCCCCAGAGGCTTTTCCACACTAACTAGAATATAGACAAATAAAACGATTATACAATATAGAACTTCATGCAAAATATTGTCAATATGCAGCATTGTTACAATACAATCTGTATCAGACTTACTTCTTTTAAACACATTTCAATCAATGGCTAAGTATCACTTCCACTGCATCGGGCATTCTGCTGCTCCATCTGTGGCCAAAGTATGCTCTACGTTCTGGGAGTGTCTTGCAATAAATAACTGAATGGTACATATACTAATATCAGTCCTTATGCTGGTCCAGCTTCAAAAATAGAAAATCAAAACGTGGCTGTTCATGGTTTACTCATGGCAGACCACCACAAATAAGTGAATGTGTGTGAAAGCCTGGGATAACTCCACCTGCTTCTTCAAAAGCTTCCACTAAAGTTGTTGTGTGGTGATGCCAGCATTACCACATAGGAGTGTAAATGTGTGGAAAAATGCACATGACAGTTAGTCTACTGACTGAAACTAAGGCATATTGTAGGAATTGAACTTATTTTTCCAAAGGCATCTCATGTTGTTTATCATCTGTTTTGTAAATGGATGAACATTTTAAGAATGTACCTCTTTATACTGAAGGAAAGGTAAAAATTGTGGAGGTGTTGTTATTCATAGGCTATTAGGCAATGGTTTTACTGGTTCGGCTCACTTGAGAACAAACCGGGCTGTAAGTGGCTCAAGAACTAACGTGTTTGACATCTGTGGTGTACAAGCAAACTTTGTGCTATATCTCTCTGGCTGAATTAGCTCAATCCATTGTATTATCATTACTGTTACTATATTGACTTTGCAGTGTTTTTGGCACTGGTTTGTTCACACAATTCGCTCTGCCATGTGGGACATAATGTAGATGTCAGAAATTCCCAAGATCTCCAACTTGTAATAAAAGAGGATGACATGAACAGTCTTTCCCACATGGCTGCCTGTAATTTTAGAGTTGGCATGATTCTATCTGTCCACAGTGTGTTTTTCCAGCTAAGCAGCTGAATGATCACAAACCCAAAAATTGTCCAGAATTATGAGCGAAATTATCAGTTGCAAACTATCAATCATGTTTTTTTCCTTCACTTCAGTGACATGGTTGCTAACGCAGCCAGCTGGTTTATAACAACTGTTGTCTAACGTTGTGTTCAGACAGAACATGAAGCAAAATAAGATACGGTGTGATAAAACATAAAACATGAATGGACAGATGTTATTAGATGTCATTTACCCGGGGTGGCAGAAGTTCAATGTCTGGATTGCAGAAGATTTTATAGATGTGTTCACAGTTTTATATTCCTTTTTGGATTAAAAATATGCATGTATGTTGACAAGATCTGGCCCCTGATTTGCCAGATATATTAAAATATCAGTAATTGGGTTGAAACCTCATCTTCATGAGGAGAGCAATGGGACTCATGTTGTTGTGGATCCACCTACCCGAGTAATGTTCTGAACCCGGAAGAGACGAATGATGACATCATCGTCGGCCGTCCTGGACAGGAGTTCCACCGTCATTGGACCAAACTGCTGCAACCCCGGTTCAGGCCAATACTGTAGACAAGGCTGGAGGAGAGGAGAGGAGAGGGGAGGGGAGAAGAGGAAAGAAGAGAGGAGATGATGGAGGTGAGGAGAGGAGAGAAGAGAGGAAAGGAGAGGAGGTAACAGGTCATTAGCCCACACTTGCTCGCGGCAGTACAAATCATTCTGTCAGCAGCCAGTGATGGTGAAGCCCAGTAACAAGACACCTGAGTACTGACAGCACAGACAATTAGCCTAAATGACAATGATTATCCACAAATAGCAAGTGTAAATTAAATGAGCAAAAAAACAAGCCGCTCGTCACCAGGAACAATCCTTCGAATGAGCCGCATTCACCTCCATTGAATTATTCATGAGTCCAAATCATTACCATTAGCGCATTATAAATTAATGGAGAAGGAGACCTTGGCTATGCCTGGGAGACACAAACAGGAAGTTAGCCGAGAGGTTGGCGCACGCGAAAGCCAAGGTCTCTCATCACGGCTGCTTCAAAGATGCGTCCCGCCGGCCAAAAGGAGAGAGAGGAAAAACACAGGGGAGCGGTGTTGACACGCTGACGAGTTCTGCGGTGACTTTGGGGTTGAGGGGACCCCTCGAGTAGGAAGTGATAATGGCATTTCACAATGACAGAAGGGTATTAACAGGTGACATTGGGCAGGAGGGGAGATAAATATTTATACATTCAGACAGGAGACAGGCAGCTCTAACTCAGGAGGGCAAACTGTGTGTGTGTGTGTGTGTGTGTGTGTGTGTGTGTGTGTGTGTGTGTGTGTGTGTGTTGGGAAGTGAACTGTTAATCCACTGGCAGCGAGAGACAAGGAAGAAAGAGTGACAGAGGAAGAAGGACAGGTTGCAGCTGACAGGCATTGGTGGAAATGTTGAGCAGGAATCCGACATGACACAGTGACAGAGCGGCGATAGGGAGCCGGCAGGACAAACCCACGCATGAGTAAACGTGGGCGAGACGATAAGAACGTGTTAATGCCGTGACAGCCCGTGTAAATTAAACGGACGGCCTGAAAGCAGGACTGAAGCGTCGTGGCAGAGCACCAGTCAGGGGCCAGACATGTGATGACCCCCATCCTCACTGTACTGCATGTCACGTTCATGTCTTATCTGGAAGGAAAGGGCGATATGGATGGCGTGCTGTCACTATGAGTCTGCGCATGTTACGACGAAAGACATGCTAATATGGACAGTCATGTTTATGCATGGATTTCTAGCCAGCTGACATTTGTAAGTGTGGTAGTACCTGTGGTGCAATTAAGCAAAAACAAATCATTTGGTTTTGCTTGACACTGGACAGTAAAGGAGTAACATGAACCCAAACATTTGCCGCCATTATCTGCTTTACATCATTGTGGTTTCACTTCCTTTGGGTTTTGAATTGATTGTTGGGAAAAAAAAGAAAGAAAAAGACAAGACATGACCTTAGACCATGGGCGGATTATGAGTCACTGGGCCCCTGGGCACAGATATGCAAAAGGTATGCAGAACCAACCCCCATATATAGGAGCAGGACACACAGGCTTATTGGTAGTTTTGTGTCTCTTTGTACTCATGCATCATTGTGGGTCTTTCTTTTTTTGGTCTCTTTGTGTTTGTTTTCCCTTTTTGTGTAGTAATTAGGGTCTCTTTGAGGGAATTTTGTGTGTCTCTGAGATCATTTTCTGTATTTTCTGGCATTTTGTGTCTCTTTTTAGTCATTTTTGTCTCCTTGTGGTGGTTTTGGGTCTCTTTAGAGTTGTTTTATGTTGTTGTTCTTGTATCGCTGACATTTTGTGTCTGTTTATAGTTTTTTGTGTCTCTTTGTGTTTGTTTTGTATGTCTTTGTTGTTGCTTTGTGTATCTTTGTGGTAGTTTTGGGTCCCTTTTAGTAGTAATGGTTCTCTTTGTGGTTGTTTTGTGTCTCCTTGTGGTAATTTTGCATCTCTTTGTAATGATTTTGTGTCTCTTTGTATCTTTTTGGTCTTGTGGTGGTTTTGTGTCTTTTTCTTGTTGTTTGGGGTCTTTTTAGTCCTTTTGTGTCTCTTTGTAGTTGTTGTTGTCTCTCTGTAGTCGTGTCATGTCCCTTTGTAGTCATTTTTGTGTCCTTGTGGTTGTTTCTAGTTCCCTTTGTAGTCATACTGTGTCTTGTTATTTTTTGTCTCCTTTGGTTTTTTTTTGGCTTGGTTGTAGTCATTTTGTGTGTTCTTAGGGCTGTTTAATAGTCTCTTTGTAGTTATTTTGTGTCTCTTTGTAGTTGTAATTTGTCTCGTTGTAGTCATTTTGTGTGTCTTTGTAGTCATTTTTTTCTCTTTGTAGTCATTTTTGTATCCTTGTGGTTGTTTTTAGTTCTCCTGTAATCAATTTCTTGTTTGTTTGTAGTCATTTTGTGTCTCCCTGAGGCTGTTTTAGGTCCCTTGGTAGCCATTTTGTGTGTGTTTGCTTTGTCTGTTTTTGTAATTATTTAGTGTCCGTTTGCATTTCCTTTCCATCTCTTTGCATTTTTTTTGTGAATCGTTGTGGTAATTTTTATGTCTGTCTCATCAGTATGTGTTAATTTGAGAGGAATTTTGCAAGTAAAGGGTCCCCCTGACGCTGTGGGTCCCTGGGCCAGGCCCGATCCGTAACCCATCCATGCCTCAGACTTAAAAAACATGTTATTTTTCTTTATTTTCCTGATGTGAATATAACCATCACTTGCACTTATAAAATAGTTTTTACTTTTATAGTTAATTTTTCGTGATCAAGAGGGTAGAAAACATGTTGAGGATGACACGTTGCCTCGATGCCATAGTAGTCATATGACCAGGGACGGTTTTTGCTATGGGCAATGTGGGCGACCGCCCAGGGCACAATCTATTTGGGAGCGCACAAGCGCCCTCAAAAAAATAAAAATAAAATAAAATAAATTTAAAAAAAATAATAATAATAAAAATCGCCAGTTTTCTAGACTAATAACGTGCATTTCCACATCACGTTAGTGGAGTAGGTGCTGGGGCGCCCCTACTATCATGTCGACTTGCTGCTGAGAGTCATGTATACAGGTTGTGTGTGTCAGAAGAAAAGGGGGGAGACAGAGGGGGATCAATTCGCAGCTGCAGAGGTTAAGAACAGGTTGAGTCTCACTCTCAGAGGAAAAGCAAGGAGGGGGGCGAGGGATAGACTGACCTGTTATGATCCCAGGCCACACAACACAAACTTCTGCTCCCAAATACATTGTATTTCATTCATAAAATTATCAAAATAATTATTAATTTATTTATTTTTTTGTGAAAATATGAAAAAAAAAAAAAAAAAAGCCGGCACGAATCTGTGCCTGCATCAACGTGAATTTGTTTACATCACGTCAATCTTGACTCTGGGGGTTTGACGGACGGAGAAGTTGATAATGTTAAGTCGAGTCAAGGGGACATGGACAAAAGACCGAAGAAACCATCAGGTGCACAGTTTAGAAAGAGAAGGAAAGAAGAAGAGGAGAAACGGGCAAAAGATAAAGGTATGCAGGTCTCTATGAGTGACGTTAATTGTGCATGTAATGAAACAGTAGCCTATACGCTATTTATTATCCTCTTGCTAATATGCTGCTACTTAGCCATAGAAGACGACTGTATTTGGTTTTTAGCTTTGAAATTTGAGGCACGAAGTCATGCAATTAATTTCACCAATAGGCTAGTTTGTGTTTGCAACACAAGTGCAAGTACACCTGGGCCTATTAGTCTGGGAATTTGGTAAACAATAGTACGTCGTGACTGAGGAATTTTTCATGCTATAGGTGGGTCTATGCTAACTTAAATAACTTGTATAACATTCATGTCAATATACATTGACATGATATTTTGTAAGCTTTATGTGATATAGCTTTTGAATAATTTGTAGTAATAACGTAAATAAATGAAAGTTTCATTTATTTACGTTATTGTGTTATCTATATTCTTGTAAACTTTTGTATTCAATAATATTGTTAATAAAGTAACATAAATGATATATTCTGTGGTTTGTATGGGGGGGGGGGGGCATAAGTAGTAGTAGTATGTCATAATAGCTTATGTATTATACATATTGTGTCGACATGCCAGTCCTAACTTATACTTTTTGGTTTGACTTATTTACAAAGCATTCAGCACATGAAGTATCTCCAAAGTCTGAGAGACGTTAGGTGCAGTCCAGAGACCTGCTCAGTCAATAATATGCTGCAGGCAATGAGCCTCATCATGTCAGTATTTCATAAAAATACAATGGTAAACCTTTATTAGGGATTCAATCGGCTCACCAATGAGTCGAAGAGATATGACAGTTTGTACTTTGGGCACGGGAGAAATGTTCAATGCTGATGAACATTTTATATCTCAGCTGTCTGTCAGAATTATTCATCAAACCAAAAGCAGGCTCTTCAAAACCCAGTTTGTTTAACAATTCATTAAATAATTGTAGTGGAAAGTCCTTGCATGTTTTAAATTTAGAATGTACAACCTTCAAGCTAGAGGACCAGTTCTTTCTTCAACCCCCCAGGAATGCTGGGCAACAAGACATCAAGGAGATTTACAACATCCTGCAAACAGCAATGATTGCAGGCCACTAAACCAAACCACTGACCTAAACCACATTTGGTCCATCAAGACTCCCAAGAGCCAGCAAGATGGAAGGACCAATTCACACCCCAGTATGGCCTGTTAGCACCACTTCGATAAACATCCCCACACCATTTACCATCATAACTCACCTCTTGGAGCCAGTCACCCAGCAGAAACGCTGGCACTGGCTTTAATTACACTGTAAACTCTGATCTCGAGTAAAATGTAGTTTAGATTTTATCTTAGGACAATTAATATAGTGCACTAGCGTGTGTGTATATGACAATGTGACTTTCCTCTTAGTTAGACCCATATTCCACGGCCTTTAAAGCTAAGTTCACACTACGCCAGTTTTAAAGTGGTCAGACCGCTGTACTGTTCACAATAAAACAACTTGTTTTCACACTACATGACTGACGGCGACAGAGGGTCACACACTACAAGATTGTTCACCAGGATGAATTCCTAATGAGTATGTCAGGATGCGTAGGTTAAAGCACAATTCAGGGTACGGCAGATGCTTACTAAAAAATATCTAAGTCAAAAAGTAACAAAACAGCATTCTGAGTGTGTTATTAAGCTACAATAACTTGTAGAAACATTACATGCAATGGTCCATGGTCCACTTTTCACTTTCTCTTCTTGGCTGTCTATAACTTTTTCTCTCTTCCTCTCAAACACGTACACCTTGGAAAGTGCCGAAGTTCCACTTGTCTCTCTCCTCAACCCGTGTCTGCACTCTCATTGGCTGTGGCTCCCTGGCAAAGTCCCCAGCAGGCCAAATCATCTACATACTCAAGAGCCGATTTGCAAGTGTCAACACTAATTTATCTCTGATCTGCAGCGTTTGTTGCAAGATCTAAAATCTGTTTGTGTTATCTTTGTTAAAGTCATGTAGTGTAGGCATAAGCAAGGAATTGTACTACAAACATAAGTTCCCTATTTTTGGTAACACTTGCATTATGTTTTCACTATGGTTGCAAATTGTAAGCCATTTCCTTAATCAATTTTAGGCAAAATTAACGATTGATTAATCATTGAATCTTCACTTAAAATAAATACATAAAAAAGTTGCTTGTTTCAAACGATATCAAATGTGTTTTTTTCATTCAAAGCTCATAGGAACATATTGCATAAACTTTGACAGCACTCCATAGCCTGTCGATTAATTGATTGATTAATTTCACATGTTGATCACATTCTTAATGACCGATTAATCAATCTTCAATTATCATCCTTAGTTTTCACCATTTTGTGTGTTTCACTCTCAAAACACTGTTTATCCATGTTTACCTGATGGAGGTCCATTGGACCAAATCGTTGAAGTGAGTATTTAATAAAATTGTGCAGCCAGTGTGCAGGACCCCTCTTGTTTTACCTGCAAGTTTGTTTCTTTTTCTCCTACGCACCTGTCCACATAATTTTTGCAGGTTTGCACTGGCCTTTCTATTGAGGTACTCTCAAAACACTAAAAGTACTATAAAAATACAAAATAAGAAATCATGCCATTGTTAAATTGTAACAACATTAAGGAGTTGAACCAAGCTGTCTATGAAAAAGGAGGGGACTGACTTGACTCTGAGTCACCCCGGCCCATTCCCCTAGCTTAGGGAGTTCTCTTTGTTCTTTACTAACAGTCTCTTAACAGCTTGGTGAATAGATCTTGTGACATGTTTTCATGCCATTTAGGGGAACTCCTGGTCTTAGGATAATTTCCTTTATGAATATGGCCCCAGATGTCTCATGCTAATTCAAAAACCCATATGAGGTGACTGTTGAGGACCCTTCACCTGATTGTCCTGAAATTAATATTAATTGTCTGCTATGAATGATTATTCCAGTGTCCAATTAATATTTTTTCACGTTTATTGAAGTATGCAGCTCTCTAAGGTCCATGTCAGACAGAGGTGTAGGTGCCTTAGTGTATTTTGCCTTCGACAAAGCAATGACAGAGCTCCTCATCTGTGACAATATCCAGACTCACAAGGCCGTTTTTTGATTTCTCAGGCAGGAGGAATTGCTCTTTGCAGGAGAGTGAGCCTGACAGCTTTTCTGTTTTACATTGCTTTTTGTTTCTATACTTTTGCTCTGGTTTTCAGCTTAGTGCTTGCCTCAGAGTATTTGGAAGGAAATTGGCCCTGACACTACACTCCCCATATCTCCTTTAGGTAATACATGCAGTACATTTCTCAGAGTAAAAGCTGCTCCGGTGGCAGAAGTTAAAGGGACAGTTCACCCGAATATCAAAAATGCACATTTTCCCTCAAGTGTAGATCAGTGGACAGAAAATAGTTCCTACATGAAACTGCTCATAACCAGGTCTATGGATTATCTTGAGTAACCGGGTCATGATTTTTGGAAAGAGACATTGCTGTGGACTTTTTCAACTTTGAGCACCACAAGTCCAGTGCCATCTAGTTCCATTAAATTGGAGAAAAGGCAGACATTCTACCACCAGTACCTCCAACATTTGGCAAATCACATCGAAACAATTTAGACCGATAGCATTACAGGTTAGAGGAAAATGTGTGTTTTTGATTTGGGGGTTAACTGTCCCTTTAAAGCTCAGTAATGTAATTTCTAAGACAAAGTAAGACTAAATTAAATATGCTTGGAACAGGAACAGGCTTCTATATGATAATGTTGGTGTTAAGAAACCCTGCTCTAATATCATACTGTGGTGATATCTGTATAATCAGTGTATGTAAATGGCACTCATCAAAATCCAGCTGTGATGAAGATGCCGTCACATGGAGGGATTTGAAGTTACCCACGGCTAAATTACAAGTGGCGTGCTGATAAGACAGAGGTTAATAATGAAATGACTTCTACTTCCAAGGTATGTTTCATCTCCAGCTGGGTTTAATTGCCTCTCTTGTCTTACCCAGGCTGAGTTGGACTGGTTGAGCTGGTTGAGCATCACCACTGAGGTGCAGCCATAGTCGTACACAAGCCTCCAGAAGTCAGTGGTGGTGCCAGGCAGCGGGTGCGGTGTCACCACAAAGGCGGCGGGGCGGAGGAAGCTGTCAGCGAGCGCTGCGTTGATGTAGTTGCTGCTCTCCCCCTCAGTGGTGACGAGGAAGGCCAGGGAACGGTCAGGTGGCAGGACGTCCATGCTACGGTTTTTCTCGCGGTTCCTGGGCATCAGAGAGATGCTGCACTCCTCCACATCCAGGTGAGGAGTCACGGAGTTCAGAGTCTGAGGGAGGAGGAGGAGGAGGAGGAGGAGGAGGAGGAGGAGGAGCAGCAAGGGATGGAGAAAAAAGTGTGCAGAGGAGATAATTAGAAAGGTTGGCATGTGTGTTTGAGACTGTTCATTTTCTAGATGCAGAGATACAATGAAAGACTTAGAATAAAGATTGTGATAAGAGGAGACAGACACGGCGGAACGGAAATGGGATCAAAGAGAGATGGACAGAGGCAGTGAAAAATATTCCCCACTCAAACATCCCAACTGTCAATACTTGACAGGCACAACTATCTCCAATCATCTCCGGGAAACTTTAAAACACATTAATTATCAGTCAAAATCCCCACAAGGCTTAATGGATAAAAACACATTTAGCCCAATCTCATACATTATGAATAAGCATATTATGAAGCAATGGAAATTGAAATGAACTGATTATCTAACTTGCTTCATATTGTGAATGACTCCCAATTGGATTTGACAAAATGAATAGAATATTCCAGCTCATAACTGGAAGATTGCGTCTAGACTACAAGTCGCAATAATGAGAGGCTGTCTTATTGGACAACTCACACGAGCGGTGCTGAGCGAGGGTAAATGTGCTGCATTTCGGATGAAAAAATTGTAATTACCCTGGCCAAAGGTCACCAATCAATAACATCATTATAACTGGCATTAACTGGACATTACATAAAAAGTGAATACACAGTTGCAATCTTAATATTTTCCGCTGAGCAAAACCTTTTTTTTTTTTAATATATATTTAATGTATACTGATTAAAAAAGCTGCTTTGGCCTTGGTGGCTTTCACTCTCATGCTGATGATCCATTCATTTCCACACAGTTTTGCTCACAAGAGACCCACAGTGACGCATTGTGTTTGGAAGGCCAAATGTCAGAACTCTCAAGAAGAGTATATGCACTGAATCACAGTTGTGTCAAAGAAATCAGAGAGTTGTAGTGAAACAGACGTTTGCTTCAATGAAGCAAGAGTCAAGTAGAGGCAAAGCTTGCGCAGAATCAAATAACATAATCAGAGAAAGGTTGAGGACATTTCATTATTTGTTATCAACTTGAAAGGTTTTGGTTTTCAAGATTTACAGCCGACAGTTATAAAAGCAGAGGAGAGCACCATTGAGTCTAAACTGTTTCTAGTTCAAAATGTCAGTTAAAATTCGCATGGAGAGCTATTACTGTAGATATCTTAAGGCAGACTTGCCGTATAGTTGTGTGTTAATGGGATAGTTATAATGTCTATATTTTTATTTTTATGTATTTATTGTATTTTTCTGTAACATAACTTTAAATATAAAACTATTATTATTGGAAATATAGTTTTCTGGACATTTTCTCCCATTTTTAGATAATTTTTAATAACCCCCCCCCCCTCTTTCTAAAAACAAATTTCTTGGTCATTTTCTTGTCAACTTTCACAAGTTTCTTGCAATATTTGGGGCATTTCTTGCCACATTGGTCATTTCCTTTGTTCCTCATGTTTTTAAAAGAAATCAAACAAATTTGCTCAGTCTTGGAAGGCTTAAAAATCTTGTGAAAGGCATCACAAAAAACAAAAACAAAACTGATGTTGTTACAGGTTTCAAATGGTTAAGAATGGCATTGGCAATTAAATGTGTCTAGATTTGCTTCTTTTATTGTTTCACAAATTCAACTTTAAGCTAGGTGAAACAGCTAAAATGGAAATTGAGTAAAATTTTTACGCTGCGTGGATGAAGCAATCCATGCGGCTGAACTGCGGGTGTGGAGATGATACAACACACACAACCTGCGGAACTGACAGATCGTAGCTTTAATATTGGAGCTGTTAGTTATGGAATGAGTATTATCAGTAAAAAAACAATCCTATAGACACTTAAATAAACTTAAATACAAATTGTATGCTTGAACATTACCTGAAACTCCTCTCTGAGCTGCGAGGTGTTACTCTGAGAGTCAACCTTCAGCATCTCCTTGTAGGTGAGAGCAAACTCATTGACGGGGATGGCAGTCTCTCCACACAGACAAGCCTCCAGAATGGCATCATGGATGAACACATACTGCTCCTGAGAGACAGACAGCGAGGGAAACATTCACAAATTTACAAAGTCGCACAAACCCCTCACTGCACTTATGAGCCTCCTAACTGTTAATTGCCCACTTGTGAAGAACAATGGCGAATTTAATTACTGCTGTTGAATGTTGACTAATAGTCATAAGCTGTCACACATTCTTCAAATCGCCAGGCCCACTCTTAGGCATTGTTCCCAGGCAAAAATGTGTCTATAAATGGGGTAAAAAGTGCAGAAAACACATCAGAGGAGCAAAAGCACTGCCCACACACAATAGTTTAATACCGTCATGAGCTGTGTGCAATTAACGAGGAAACCGGGAAATTTGTTTTGACATCCGACCAAACAAAACATCAAAGAAGCGAGGATACATTCAAAATTACAGGCATAAAACTGTCCCTCTTCCAACTTATTTATCATTTTTAATGTGTTCTGTAATTGCAGAAATATTTATGCAACTGGTAGGCGAGCTCAAGCTGAAAGGTGAAAAGATGAAATTAAAAAGGGGGATAAATACCATTGTTTTGGTATTTACTGTACCGTCTCCACTTCCAGACTCATTAATAAGAGGACATTTCTAAAATGTTTTCCAACTTTTAGTTTTATTTACTCTGGTAATTAATGTACTTCTGTGGTGTGTTTGTTTGAAGATTTGGAGTTCACACTAAGTCTACTTAGTGTGAACTCCAAATCCCAACTGGAATAACTTGCAATTGTGTGTTTATTAACACAATTAATGCGAGTGACTTTAGGTCACGCTTGTCTTAAGTATCGACTTGACAATATGTTCTTTCGCCAATATGTCTTCTTCTCTGGAAATTAATGTTTGAAAACAGCTAGCGTTTTTAAATGAGTATAGAATAATGATTATAATAAATGGCCTTTGAACTACAAACATATTTAACCCCTAAAAAAATGTGGCTTTCACTGGTAAGCAACTACATATGTCAATGGCAAGCAACTAAACATGCTTATATCCTCGTATTTATGCTACATCATACTTTTATTCCACATTTCAAATAGAAATAATGTATACTAAAATGCTCTACATTAATTTGACAGTTATAGTTAAATCAACATATCGTAAAAGTCTGAAATATAATTCATTTTTATGTGAATTAAACTACGCAAAAAGAAGACATTTTTTAAATTAGCTCTGCCTGGTTTAGATACAGAAGCAATTTATAAAAAAAGAGCCCTGATAAACACACAGTATGCTACCTGCCCAGTACCAAAATGCAGAGACAAAGTTAGCAACTGGCTGCTTATGATATGATACATCTTAGCTTGTAGCTAATTGTTTAGGTCTTCACAACTCTGCTCTTGTCAACCTCATTTCTAACTGAGACAGGAAGATATTTTAGAAATAGCTTTGATAAGCCTGCTGTATGCAAGTTTTCTAGCACCACCAAAGTTAGCAACTAGCTGCTAACTATACAGAACTTCTTAGCCTTTTAGCTAATTGTTTTGATTTTCACAACACTGCTAGTTGTTCATGAAATTTACATGCCGTCTGTTTTATTGTTCACCCGTTCACCTAGCACATCAGAATTCAAGTATTTAAATTTATTTATTTTATGTGCTCCCTGTCAAATATACTTGTAAATGAATAAATAAAAATACTGGACTTACGAGTTGTCAGGTAACCAGAGACCTGACTGCAAAATAATGCTAATGTTGCTCTATGTTTTATGGATGTATTAATAGCAAACTGTCAGTCAGAATAACTGTGTTTTTCAGCTTGTTACGCTGGCCCCAAAAGCAACAGCACCCTCCCTAGCCCAGCTTTAAAGGAACACTAAATCCACAAAGTAACCATTTGTATATCAGCAATTCACTGCATGTCCCCTTGAATTAGTGAGGAAAACTTTTGTTTTTCTTGTTTGCCTAGGGTGAACAGAGATCCCAAAAAGAGGCAGGCATTCTTCATGAATTGAAGTAAATGGGGTCCACATTTAACAACAGCAGAAATATATCAAAACATCTGATTTCAAACTCTCACGAATCTATTGCAGTATCATGTAAGTCTCATTTATCCAGTTGTTTGCTTAGAACCTCCATACACATGCATTTTCACTAAACCATTACAGTCTGACACACCTCAGTAACAGTGTTTTGCAATATGCTCTTAAACTGTTAAGGTTTTAGTGAAAGTGCATGTGTTTGGGAGACACTGAGCAAATGACTGGATGAGTTCTGACAGTTTTCAAAAATAGATGTTTTGATAGCCTATAGTTTTGATGTTGCTTTCTTCAATTCATGAAGAATGTTAACCATTTTTGGATTCTTTGTTTAACATGGATGCGACAGAAAAGCAACATTTTTTTTCTGGAATTCAAAGTAACATGCAACGAGTAACTGGTAGACACATTATCATTGACACTGTGCTAATTTATGTACTGATTAATCTATTTTTAGAACTTTAGCTGTTAATATTTGCACGTTCACTTTTGAATTTGTAATGTAGAAGTTTATCTTATAATGGAGTGTTTGTAAATTATGATATTGTAACTTTTAAGTGTCACTTCCTCTATCACTGCAATTGATTGTAAGAATACTCTTTAAGAATCTGGCAAGATTTAACTTCCAGTGCAAATGCGCATAATAAATTATAATAATTGTCAAATATGTAAGCAATTTATGTGGGCTACCAGCAGCTTAAACTTATGAGCTTGTGGTTTATAGTGTCAGCCTGCAATCCTGTCCTCCCACTCACTTCAGTCTGGATCATGTTGATGCGTCGGGAGCAGAGAGTCTTGACACAGTTGTAGATGTCCACCACTCCTTCACACTCAGCCATATCCAGCATGACATCCAGCACAATGTAGCAGCCGGTCCTGCCTGCCCCCATACTGGTGCAGAGGAGAGAGCAGAAGTTTCGACAAGCATGAATATACTGCTGAAATGAAAAACTCTCGGTGGGGAGCTTTTAGTTATGATCAAGATTCTCTGCCCAAAGTGAAGTATAATAAAGGGCTTTGTTCTGGGGAGAAAGAAAGGGAATACAGTGACCATTATTTTCTGGCATCACAAAAAATCTAAGCTGAAGTTTGAAAGAGAAAAACCTTTTAGTTGGAAAGTACTAAGACATTTAAAAACGCCCTGCATACTGGCCTTTGCCTCCCATGTCTTGTTCTACTGTAACACTGCAATAAAGGCATGTGTGGGAGTTAGTGAATGCAACAGCCCCCTCCAGGTAAAACTCAGTTTCTTTAAACCCATCTGAGTAAAAAACTGGGATGTAATATGCCTTGTCCTCATTTCATAATGTTTTCTTTCTTTTTCCAAAGAACAGAGAAAAAATCCCTGCAGTGCGTCAATATTGTCAAACTAGCATATCATTTTTGATAAAACCAATCAAAGATTGGTATTAGTTAGAATGTGAACCTACAGGCAGATAACTGGTGTACAGTGGCAGACTAGTTTAAAAAAAATGAATCTTGGCATCTTAGTCATTACTGAAAACCTTCAGTGTCCCAATGATATTTGCCTGTGTTCATAGTGCTCATGCTGCTTAAAATACTGATATTTTTGCCAGGCGTTTTTGTGCAGCACTTTAATAATTTGTTGGGCTGACTTAGTGGCACATCATGCACAATGCAATCCTATTATGACAGGTAGAAAGTGCAAAAATAAATGAAGTGGGAGACTGTAAGAAATCTATAATCCCGCTACAAACACTGACAGTGACATCTTTCTCTGAAAAGCAAACATGTTTCTATTAGATGTAAGAAAATGCTGGCAAAATAAAAAATGAAAAGGGTGCTTTCATAACCTGTTTGGTTCAATTCTAAAGAACTCGCTTTGGTTCAATTAGGTTGAAATGAAAGCTGTCAAGTCTGATTAAACAACCGCACTGAGACCACTTGAAGGGGTGGATCTCTATGGCATTCTCAAACCAAGAGTTTGTTCGCTTTGGTCTGAATCAGTGGATGACTTAGTAAACTTGATACGTCATCTATTGGTTTGGTTTCTTTTCAAACAGAAAAAGAATGATGCAATCCAAAATACAAACCCCAGTTCCAAAGAATAAGACTTTTTTGTCCAAGTTGAGACCCTAGCATACAAATCAAAAACCGTATATCAACAGCATCCAAAAAAACTGCCAGTTTCTCTGAGCCTGAGCTCATCTAAGATGGACTGACACAAAGTGGAAAGTTGTGCTGTGATCTGACTAGTCCACATTTGAAATTGTTTTTGGAAATCACAGACTTGTGTTCTCTGGGCTAAAGAGTAAAAGAACCACCCAGGTTGTTGCCAGTGCAGAGTTCAAAAGCATCTGTGATGGTATGGGGGAGGGTTTAGTGCCCATGGCATCATGGGTAGCTTGCACATCTAGGAAGGATCCCTACAGTGTATCAATATAATGACATTAATGCTAAAGGTATATAGTAGTTTTGGAGTAACATATGCTGCCATCCAGAAAACATCACTTTCAGGGATGTCTCTGCTAATCTCAGCATGATGATGCCAAGCCATATTACATTACAACAGTGTGGCTTTGCAGTAAAAGAGAGTGCCTACTAGACTGGTCTTCCTGCAGTCCAGACCTGTCTCCCATTGAAAATGTGGTGTGTGTTATGAAGCACCAAATGTAGCAGACTGTTGAGCAACTCAAGTTGTATGTTGTATATCAGGCAGGAATGGGGAAGAGTTTCACTTTTAAAACTTCAACAATTAGTGTCAAAATGCTAACTAAATATTGTTCATAGAAAAGCCTCAGTCCAAACTTTTCTTGAAACATGTTGAAGGCATCAAATTAGATATGAATGTATATTTATAAAAAAAAAAAGTTCTTCTCATCATCAGCACTACATGCAGGGACACCATATTTCATTGACTGACAGCAGGTCATGCTGCACATTAAGAGTGTTGGTAGTATTATTAGACTGCAGATCAACTGCATGTTGTGATGACTAACAGGTAGAGACAAGAGGAAGAAGAGGCATCTTGTACGGCAGTACTGCAGAGAGGTATTACTGTGGGAGCGCCATGTCATTCTCCTTTTAATGGGCTTAATGAACTGTCACAGTACACAGAGTCAGATACAAGTACAACTCATTGCAGTTTAAACTGATCTCCACTTTCTAATTTACCAGGGAAATCCCTGCATATATGTTACCATGGTTACCAAATGATTTGCATGTGGGCTTCACTTGTACAGATTAGTTACAGTAAGACTGCTTCCTGAGCCGATCACAATCAGCAGATGGATTTAGTTGTCGTTCAGCTTTGGCAAATCACTCACCCAAATCAATCAATCACATTTCAGTTATCACCAAATACTGTGGTTGGTCCGTTTGCTTTCAAACTCCAACCGAATCAAGACAGAAACCCTACTTTTCAGTTAAAGCAGTCTCGGGCGGGTTGTTTTTTGTCGGCACCAGATTTTGATTTATAGTTTTCAAAGCAGCCCAAACTAACTGTACTGAACGGCCACCAGAGTTTGTTTGAACCAATCACCATGGGGGAATTTTAGAGACTATGGTGACAGAAAAAAGGGGGTATGGATCAAAGACCCACGCTGGACTTCGACTGGTGATGCTACAATCGAGAACAACCCAGACACTCACATTTCTTACTGTTTATTTTATCTTTCGGGCTTTCTGGCGGAGTGGATGTTTGTACCAGTGACAGTATGTGTTTAGAGAGGAGGCAGAAGCAGGTAGTATTCTGCCAAGGTGTACCAGAGACCTATGTTTCAATTAGATTTAATCACATCTCCTACACTGACAAATTTTCCACCTCGTCTCTACCAAGCAAATTTAGTTTTACACTATTTCAGTATTTTTTCATAGCCATGGTGTTTTTTTATTGTAAAAGCTTAAAGGTATACTATGCAGGACTTTCTGAAAAAACAATGTATAGACAAAAATAATCCCTCACAGTCATCGCTAGAGGTGTACAGTGGTGGAAAAAGTTTTCAAATCTTCCATCCACAGCATCCAAGAAGAAGCTAGAAAAAATCACGATCACGGCGCCGTAAAAACACTAATATAGTAAACAAGAGTGAATATAAGGTCACCTTTCACATTCATATAATTTTCTACTTCTTTTGATTTGATTTTGAAATATTCATTAATTTTCTGAATTTTAACCTTTTAAATGCCAGGTTTTTTGTTATGATGTCACAAAAAAACTGATGTCAAAAAACCACAAAAAAAATGATTTATTTTTAAATATACTAAATGCATTACAGCCTAGGAAATGTCAATGATTTGTTGCAACATTGACTGTTACAGTGCACCTGGTGAAAGTACCATGTACTCTCTCCATATGAAAAAAAAGATATAAATAAAACACAAAGAAGAAGGAAAAAAAAAAGACATCACTGGGTGGAAAACAGTAAAAATGACAAATTCCAAGGCAAAAGCCCAGAATGACACCCAGAAATAGTAAATAATACATAAATAATAAACAAAATGCATGTTTTTATGCGTTGATGGCTATGGGATCAAAAATTGCAGTTTAAATGGGTTTCAGGGGCGCTTTGTATTTTGCACTTAAAGTATAAATTTAACGAATTTTGTTTACACCATGTAATTTAGACTTATTGTAGGAGCTGAGCTGAAAATTCAAAGATCAAACAAAAATACACAATCTTGCCAAAATTGATGCCATACACATACATGCCATACACACCAAACGGTCCCTAAGGGTTAAAATTTCCATCTTATCAGGTGGCTGGACATGTCTCTTGTGAACAATGTCCCACAGAGAATTAAAAGTCCTTCACTTAAAGAAAGAGAGGAATTCTATCCTCGATTTCAAAACATCCAACTCCCTAAATATTTGTAAATTTCTTGCTGGTTATGAGTAAACCACAACATCCTGTTGAACAACCTTATTTCATTTTTGTTATTTGTTTTAGTTACCGTTTTGCTCTCCACCTACACATACACATCACCAAGACGTTACTTTGGGAAATATAGAAAAACATGAACCGAAGTGGAAATAAACAGTGCACATTACGCGTGTTGGAATGTGCTGAACATCAAAGAAATATTAAAGAGCAGAAGAATAACTGAGACTGGAGATATGTAAAAGCCCTAATATAGACTGCCTTCAGTGTTTAGGCCATTATGAGGATGAAGAGTGATGAGATACCTGCAGTGGACCACCACAGGCCCAGCGTCAGGAGGTGTGGAGGCCTTAACCCGGCGCAGGAAAGCCAGCAGGCCGGTGGCGTGGTACGGCACCCCGTGCTCAGGCCAGGAGGTGAAGTGGAACTGGCACACCTCATGTTTTGCAGGGTAACCTCTCTAGAAGAAACAATCATGCACGTAAAATGAGATGGTCTTATTACAGAAGCATAAATAGTTACTTCACAAATAGAAACCAATTAAACAAACCTGAAATGAGAAATGTATTGGTGCATACATACACACACACACACACACACACACACACACACACACACACACACACATATATATATATATATATATATATATATATATATATATATACACATATATATGACACAGAGGCTGTGAGAGTATGACTCACCCTCTCCATGGCAAAGGTGCGCACAGTGTACTCTGCCAGTGTTTCTGTCTTCAGTAGTGTTATCTTAATGTCACCGTAGAGCTCAGTGTCATCAGGCCAATACTTACAGCACTTCATCTGGACAAACAACAAACAGATAAAGTTCGGACAGGTTACACACACACATTCATAAACAGCTGATTCATCTCAAAACTAGACAGCAAACATATACACCACTCGGTGCTGAGATTCCTACAAGCAGAAAAAAAATTGCAGTCCTGCTGTGACCTTCGCTTAAAATATCTGGACTTTACCACAGTTGTTCCAATAATCTTCACCATCAGATCTGACACATAAAAGTTTTGACACCGAGGTTAGATAAGATGTTTTTTGATCTGTTTGAGGGGCATTTCCAACTCTTGGAAACTTAGCTAAGTGTCAGTGATGGTTATTATTTTTCTCTCTCTGTCCCCAACCTGCAGCCCTCCAAACCTCCACTTTTAACTTTCTAAGTGAATGGCTATTTTCTACTTCCGTTGATGCAGTTTTTTTCTGTAGCGTCGACATTTTCTTTTCCTGCTGGTTGCATGGTGTCAACATTTTCTCCCGCTTCAGGCTGTGGACTCATATTCTGATCCAAAAAAATGCAATATTTCTCTCACCTACAAAGCACGGGAAGACTCTTGCACCATCCCCTATGGGGCATGGTAGCTGAACTGCCATGTGAAACCATGAAAGATTAAAAGGGCACTCTGATTATATTGGGTATTACATTTATTATTGTTATTATTATTATTATTATTTATTTCTGTATTTATTTTTAATTTCTCTATTCAAAATTTCTCTAAGTCTCTGTTGATAAATGACTGACACTGGCTGACACTTCTTTACCCGCCTTGTTTGTCTGTTGTTTCAGTTTCACAAAAGGAGATGCCTTTGAACGGCCCTACAGATGTTTCCTAGCAACCAGTTTACACATCACTAAAATCTTTGACAGCTGAGACATTTCTTAGGTTTTAATGGTGCAACTCATTTTAATAAATCAGTCACATAAAATAAAAAGTTGGCATTTAGGGGAGACCAGGGTTGGTTGTCACACTTTTCCCTCTCATGTTGGAATATTTTAACCAGCAGCAAATGAAAAGTTAAAATCTCAGCTACAAATGTATAAGTTTTAATGTAAAATTATGTGATTTATGATTTAAATCATAATGCGCATTTGCGCAAACCAGCTACATCAGGGAAGTTGGTCGGCACAATGTTAACAAGTTAAAGTTACATCAAAACAAAACAACCAACAAAAACAATTCAAACATTTAATTAAAACAAAAACTCAAATTGCTGAAACCAAACAACTTATTTGAGCAATTCATTTGAACTTTTACTTTTGCCATCGACCATTTAAATAGTAACGAAAGATAGCAATATAAACATTGTTTTTGATCTCTCAAAACAGTTCTAATCTTTTAACATACATTTATAGTAACAACTGTTATACAATTGGTTGACGCATGTGTCAACCGATTGTATAATAAGTGTGCCAACCAACCCCCAGCCAACATTTGTATATGGTCCCATGTGGGTAATGCATTGGCTGAAAAATGGGCCCTATATGGAATTGTCCATGGGCTCCATAATGGCCCCATGCCAGTTACCAACATAGGTGACCCCAGTTAAGATGCCAATTTTGTGCCCATACTCACTTGGTACCAAGGTAGCCCTATCATAACCCATGCGGGGCCCACTTGGGTAAACGCGCTCATGTGGGAAGCTATTACGAAACCCATGGATAATGCTATATGGGGCCCATTTTTCATTCCATTTACTGCTTACATAGGCCCCGCATACAAATGGCAGCTGCTGCAGACACGATTAAATTATGTCAGCCAGCGACCATAACTAGACTTTCAAAATCTTATATCAAAATCTAGCTGATTACCATGAGTATCACTTTCAAATATCCGTGTCTTACACGGTTTTATAGGATAAGTCCACAGACCTTTTTTTAAACTTTTGATACGATCAAACTGAAATGTTATCCCCACAAAAAAAAAAAAAAAAAGTTAGTGACTTTTGGGTGTTTTAACATAGTATATGAGTGAAGGTGGAAAAAACTTTTTTTTTTGTTCTATTTTTGTTTCCATAACTTTCAATGGACTTTGCCAACCAACCGCACTCTTCCCTTCTACAGATTTATTGGAATGCACATAAAACCTTATGATTTACAAATAGCTGGTGCAGCCCTTTGCAGAGCCATATCAGACATATACAGGTACAACTGTGCAGCTTAAACACTGTACTCAATACTAATGATATTTATGCCTGGATGTGGTGATAAATGGCATGGTCAGTGCAGGCTAAAAACCTGTAAAACACTTTAACATATATAGTATATTCTGAATACTATGACAGTAGCTTGCTGTATTCAACAGAGGCAGGAATGGTTAATCGAACAGAGGCCGCAATGTTCCTTCATCTACATCAAAGCTTTGACCTTGGAGTAAAGCCACCAAAGCAAAAGGTGATCACTCATGATCAGACAGCAGCAGCCATTTCCTCCCACAACCCGGAGCTGCAGCCCCTCTTCTGATATATAGTGAATGATAAAGGGGGCTCCAGAAATACATCCCCCTCCATCCATCTTCACAGGTGGCTGGAGAGGTCACAGGACAAAGGAGAGGCGAACCTACCCTGCCCACTTCCACCAGCTTGGTGATCATGACAATACTGAAGCAGTTCTCCTGCCAAACCATCCGCCAGAAGTCATAGATCATCTCCTGCTTGGGGCCTGCAGAGGAGGAGATATAGAGTCGAGGTATAGGTGGAGAGGTGGGAGGGAGAGAAGAGCGAGCAGAGAAGGTGGAGGAGGAGAAAGAGAGAGGAAGATAAGGAGGGCGGAGGGATGAGCCATAAGTCAGAGAAAATAGCAGCAATAACCATCAATGTAGAGGTGCTGTGTAATCCATGCCAGGGAATAGAGTAACAATGTGTCATTCATGAACTATTGCCCGCTCTGTGTTCTCCTAATACTACAGAAAAATGTCATTTCAATACACCCACAAATCCTCAGCCATTGTGCAAACAAGCTCCCGGATTGCCTTTCCTAGGCACCAGTGGCAGACACAAATCACAGCCCCCTGGAGGAGATGACACTTTCATTGATTTCATTACATCGTGGTGTTGATAATATCACAAGGTCCTCCTTCATGCTGCCTCCTCTGCCAAACACCACGCTGCTGTTAGTGAACAACATGTCTATTCATTTCTACCCATGCACTTTGTTTAATAGGATTATTATCTTGTCTCCTGAAACTGACCTGGATGACGTTTTTAAGAGAAGGTTGAATCTTATCGTCCCTCATACGTGCTGGAGTTGTATATATTATATTTAAAGTCTTTTTTAATGCATTTTTTTTCTGTTTGTACTTAATAATTTATTGTTTTCAGGTTTGTTAGCACAGTGCAATCTCCTACAAAAAGCAATTCTTGGTTCATTATCTCGACTATTTCTATACTCTCACATTTTACACTGGACTGTGGGGCAATGGGCCTCTGTGTTATTAATATTTACTCTCCCTATCGCTTCAATCTAAGCCTGGATTCAAATTCAAGCATGCGTTTCCTGTTCAGCGATGTGTGTGATGTCCTCACCACCTGTAAAATTTTAATGGGCATCTTTTAGATGATTTTTTTTGACAATAAATAAGAGAGTAACACCAGCCTCATCCTTGAAAGCCAACTCATGTTTGATAATCTGATTGAAGTTTGCTAGTTAAGATATAACTGGAAATCATTGAACCCGTTAAATAACTTCAGAATCTGACTGGAATAGAAAGCATTATTCCTGATTAAAGACAAAAAATAAAAAGGTTTAAATTATGTTTAAATTATCTGCAGTGCATGCTGCAAGTGCATTTAAGGCTTTTCCAAACACTTTTGCTTGTTAAAAGGTGCATATTTTGGGCGCAGAGAAAGGTGCAATTGGCAAAGTGGTTGTATTTAGTCTCTTAATTTATCATATGTATGTTTTGGGTGTGTGTCAACCAATCAAGTGTCATCTCCCATTCACTTTAAAAGCTAGGAGTTCACCTGGTGCCCTGTTATTTACATGGTGGACTTGCGAGCTGAAGCGAGCGGTTTTATACTGAGAGTAATGTAGTAAAAACATTATTGGACATTTAAAGGGAAACACCACATAATTAAGAATCCCAGTCTGGAATTGAGGATTCAAAACTTCTGGATGATCTACTCAACTTATTAGCAGTTATGCGATGGAATAACACCTCTCATAGCTCCTGCTGCATCATGCCCGAGGGAGCCAGTTTCTACCAAGAAGCGCACTGTCACAGCATCATGTGACCTTTAAAAGCCAAAAAAGTGTTTCCACTGCAGTTTTGTGAAATAGGGCTTTTTTGAATCACCTGAAATACCACCTCATGCGAGTGTAAAAACTCTTTTGCGATAATTAGGAGTTTTTATTTTAATTGATTTGCTTCTATTGGGTGTATTTTATATAAGCAACTCCAATTTGCGCAATTTGAAGGTTAATGGAAACGCGCCCAGTGTCCCTGCTGACTGAAAATAACAACTGCGCCACCCTGAAAGTATCAATGGCAGTTGCTCTGTGTGCCACTTTGCGCTGGGTTTAAGATAGGGCCCATATCATACTATAAAGGTTTTTTGTTTCCACAAGCATGAAGAACGTTAGTAGTGCTTGTTTTTTTACTACTTTTTATTCCACGGTTGTCCGAACAAGATCAATCCAAAGGTATGCATTGACTGCAAGCCCCGGGCCAAACATGCAAAGACCTGTGAAGGCTGAGCAGTACAATAGGAGAAGGAAGAGAAGAGAAACAACCTTACTCGCCTATTAAAAAAAACATGACATGTGCAGAGCCTTCCTTTTTATACACAGTCAGATACTGGTCTTTACTGTAGTTGACCTGAGATGAGCCGATGCCAGGCTGCGTTTTAATATGAACCCGTGGGCAGCTACTTTAACTGCTGTTTTCCCTCCTCTTCACAGGGTTATTCACAGCTCACTCCCCTGTCAGCAATCACCGCCTTGGTTTCTATGTGTATTACTGATATGAGATGTTAATTTTTCAGCAGCAGCGGGAGAAGCCCGCTAATGCGTCGCCAGAGGGACGGGGCAGTCGGCTGAGAGACAGATGATGTGTGATCCCGGCGGCTGGGTGAATCTGTATGCATAGCACAACGCGCTGCCGCTTTGGACTCAGGCTTTCAGAGTGTGCTTGGCATTTCTCCTCCTCGTCCGCCTCCACCTCACCCGCCTCCTCCCTCTCCCTCATCTCTGGACATAATAGAGAGTTAGCCCAGAGCACCTGCTGCCTGCCGCACAAGCACAGCTGCCTTAAGACTCATCGAAGATACAACAAATCAACCTCAACCTGCCGTGACAGCCGACCACCGCAGGCTCGCCACGAGTCTGCAGAGCATGTTGTTTGCTGCATAGCGTGAGGGGCAAGTGATGGCGTTAATGATGCTGTGCATGTATTGTATGGCGTGCACAACAAACAAGTGAAAGTCATGAATTGCATATATGAAAAACTGTCCTTTGGCGTACGTTTTCAACCTGCATCTTATTAATATGCAAATGGACTGCCCAGTTGTGTAGAAATGTACTTACCAGACCCTGAACAAGAATGTGTTTTATAATATAGTACAAATGAAGACCAAATAACTTTGTTTTGTATAATTTGTTTTATTTATATTGTATTATTTCTAACCTGTATATTTATTTATATTTTTTTTCCCTCTTTTTTTTGTACTGAGATATTATGGCTGACTTGCCTTATTGTTGTAAATATATATTTTTTAAGTAAAAAAAACAACAACTCTTATTTCATATTTTTAAACATCAATTGTTGTTTGACATTTTCCAAGTCAAATGATCTGTTAGTGACTGAGTTTCCTAACTGAGCACTTTGTGGGCTTAACCATCGTCAGTCATGTGTACATATCATGCCTCAGTGCAGCGTCTCGACAGGATGTGGTCAGGGACAGTATTAAGTGTAGTTACACACATAAAAGGGAAGAGAACGGACCTGAAGTGTAAGAATTCACTTTGGGATGCGTTAAAGCGCATGCAGCGTAACAGCATGCCCAAACAGAAGGCGTTTTTCAGTCCATCTGCTCGCGCTTCACTTCCTTTGCAGACAGTATGATGTATACATTAACTGGATGATGCTAAAAATTTCAGGGTCCATTTTTGATGCAATATGTGACAACTTCACATAAATGGAAATTAAATAATATGTTACCTGTAATATGTGATATGGTACGCCTGTGCACTAACTATCGCAACCAAACTTGTGTTACAAGTTTGACTTAACTCTCCATATAGAGTAGCATAGGTGCAGCAGTATGTCGGAAAACTAGGAGACTTTAAGGTCACGGCATCAGTGACAGTGTTCCAATTTTGCATTGGAGACAGCATTTAGTGTCAATTAAAGGGGCGGTTACGGCAAATCACACTATAAACCCATCATATCTGCATTGTTTCATCTTTGACAGAAAAATGCTTCCACCAGATTAAATAATGCACTATGTGATGCTGAGTGACTGATGTTTTTTTTTTTTATCTTAATGTGGGCGTTTGTCTTTCTGTTGACTCTGTCTGTCAGCTGCATAACTCAAGCCCTTTTTGTTCCAAGATGGCTAACATGCTGTTAGAAGGTAGTATTGTTGGCAACATGTATTTGATTTTCAGTAACTAGCCAAACTTTAAACTTTTCATGATATTTGAGTCTTTAACAACTGGATCAACATAGTTTTTCTGTGCTGCATTTAGACCCATTTAATAAGCATTTAAACCTCTGAAATTGGTTTGACGAGCCACTTGGCAAAAAATGTCCCACGAACTGCAAAATGCAAAGTGCCAAAAACAAAAAAAAAAACAGTATGTAGTGACAAAAAATGATCTGAAATTAGTGCGATGGGGGGTTTGCCAAATTAGTACAAATTAGTAATATAGACCTTTCCCTGCTGAAAGAAACAGCTGAAAAACAGCTGTAGCTGGTTTTAGATGGTTTTAGCTGGTTGAAGGTTGCCTTAGATGGTCCTGACCCAGTTCCTGCTGGTCTTTGATGGTTTAGCTGGGTGGGCCACCAGCTGGACATGCGGGTGTGACCAGCCTATCAAGCTGGGCAAGCTGGAAAAATGTCAGTCAACATCTTGTAATGTAATGTGTGTTTTTCAGTTTGGTGAAAGGATTTTTAGTCAAAGTTGAAGCACCTTAGATATGATAGGTTATAGTGTGATTTTCCGTGCCCGCCCCATTAACTTCAATAAAAGGGGGACCAAACTCTTGCTCCGATGCAAAATTTTTGGTGTGGTAACTTTCTATGTTCCAGTTTTACACAGAACATCATGTATGTACATATAAACCTACTGTCCTCTCTGTGTTTTTGTGCACTGCATATGATTTTCTCAGTAATATATATTGAAATAAGTTAAATTTATTAAAAATGTGAATACTTTTTAGGTTTTGTCAGCGAGTATTTTTCGCACAAGAAACTAATAAACATGTGAAATGTAAGTTTACATTTGTTGTGTCATGAAAATTATCAGTGGTATTCAATTTCGTAAATTAAAGCGGTGTTAACATTTTAAATCAGTAACTTTAGTTGAGAGAATTTTGCCCAGTCCTCCTACTTGAACAGCACTCTGTGGCACTCTTCCCACCTCTGCCTGCACTCTCCAATGCAGAGACTTTGTGAGCAAAATGTGAAAGAATGGGAGAGGAATTTTCGGAGGTTACTTTTCTGAAGCGGGAGAACTGAGACCAAAGTGAAAGATGGAAGGAAATCAGAGGGGGATTACGAAGAGAAAAACATATTCACTGAATAAATAGGATCAGAGCCGGGTGAGAATAAAGAGAAGAGTCTTGCTCTCTTTCTCTCTCAGTCTCTTTCTCTTCCTCTTTCCGTCTGTCTCTCCGTGTGTGTGTGTGTGTGTGTGTGTGTGGTGGCGCTTGGGGAACGCAGCCTATATAGTGTATCAAACTGACATCAGAGAGATGGTGCACCACACATGCAGATGGCGGGGAGGAGAGACACAAACGCGGAACTTCACAGGCAGCAACAGTCAGTAGTGTTACAGTGCAGATTGACTGACAGTTACAGTCGATTGTTATGGGAGTGTTTCTCACAGGCGGGGGAAAGTGATGCTTTATGGTGGAAATCCAGATGTGAGCATGAGGCAACAACAGCTCCTTGTTGTTTACGCATTAATAATTTACTGAAGTCATTTTAATATCGTCAGCTGGGCTGCTGTGTAAAGAATGCCACCAAACAAACGCAAACATTAGCAGTGAAACAGTGCCGCCGGGTATTTTTACACTCACCTTGCGTGGCGATGAAGTGATTTGATCTCTGGTAACCCTGTGTGACAGAGAGAGTGGAGGGGAGAAAGAAAAAGAGATGGGAGAGAGTTAATAATTACAAGAGCATATGATGAAATGAGACTCAGGGACCTCTAACTTTCATTTCACCACTCCCCATCCATTCTCTTTCTCCATTTTCAGCATCAAGACATCTCTTATTCATCTTAGAGCTGAGTTTGATGTCAGCGCACTGCTAAATTTCCACTTTTGGACCAAAGATATTTCAGCAGCCATGAAAACTCATCTACGCCGATGACGCTCTGCTAAAATACATTAATGCCTTTGACTGGCGAAATTCTTCACACTGTTTAGGCAGAGTTTGGGTGAAGGTTCACACTTGAATTATAATGCAGAGAGAAGTGGCATTAATTCAAGTTTTTCTCCGTCTGTCTGCGAGCCAGGTCATTACATGCAGAGTGAGGGTGCTGCGTTTCAAAAATCGGGGCCCGGCAAGCGGTGCTTTGCATGCTGCTTGGGCTGCTGATCAAAAAGGTAGATTGACAAGTGAGGGATCTTCAGCTCTGGGAGTAATTCTATCTTAGTGACACTGACTGATCTGGCTGTCTCCTCTCTGCACAGCTTGGCATTAGTGCAGTTATGATACAGTGTGCACGCTCTGAAGGCTATTAGCGGCGTCCTGGCCCTCCACCAAGCTGTGCGCTGAATGCAAAGCAGCCAATCATGACAGATCCCAAGAATCAAGATTAGTGCGTCCTCCCATCACTCATGGGTAAAGCGATTTCCCACTGTTGTATGGAGTAAACATTTGTACAAACACAGTACAGATGCCCCAACACACACAACAACAACCCCCCGTAACACACACACACACTGATATCACGTATTCAGCCAGGCAGGAACACAAATTACATTCCATAACTGTCATGCCACAGAGGGAAGTTGAGATGGATGGCCATCGCTATGAAAGAGTGCAGCGACCCTCATTCCCATGAGCCTCCGTTGCTGAGTTTCCCTGGGCCGACCAGTTTCCTGTCTGTCACCTTGGCAACCATATTTTGACAACAGCAGGCGAGCGGAGAAACATCAAGCAATGTGAATTCACAATGGATCAGAGAGAGGGGAAAAAAAAAAATATAAACATGCAGTCATTTAAGACGTGGGGAGCTTATCAATACGATCAGAAAAACAACTTTCAATCTGTTTTGCTTTGACGAATTTGGCTCACTCTGACTGCAACCTGTGACAAATTAGTGGAAGTCTGACCTTGGTGTATGTAAGTAAATGAAAATCAGAATTCATATTTATCATGCATCTCATAGTGGCTTGTAGGAAAACTGCTGAAACTTTAAATGTTAATAGGAAACATCCTGCCAGAGAGCACTGGAGGACATTACAAGGGAGGTCTGAGGCTTGCTCCGCTGAGAATAAATGACCAGGATCAGGTTTTTTTGCAACACCTAAGGCTTTTTCTTTCTAGTCAAACTGCGGGATCAACAAATTTAAATGACTTACAGCCTGCATTTTAAAAATCAGATGCATGAAGAGTGGAATAAGAAAAAGAGCACCGTTGCTTGTGGGTGTACAAAAAGCCTAAGGATAAAAATATGCAGTAATTTGCCAAATCTGACAAAACACACACGATTGGTGGTTGATGTGTTTTCTGAAAAGTACCCACCATTGTACTTAAGATTCTGAGGGAACAAAATTATCGCTGTTGTAGCTTCATTTCCTTGTTGCCAAAAATTGTAAGACTTCATTTCCTGTGGAGTCAATGTGTGGGTGGAGAAAATATCATCCCAAGCACTAGCTCCCACAGTATAACTGCAGTCTGTCTTTGATGAAGCATTTTGGTTTTTTTTTAAAATGACCAACCGGTGAAACTTTAAAATTTGAAATATTCATCACTCTTACAACATGTGTACATTTATTCAGTTTTTTTCACCTGTTAGCTTGCATGTGTGGTTTGACCCGACAATAACTCTTCTTTGAGATGCTTGATGAACATGGGCCCTGAGACAGAGTCTGTAAGTGTCTCTGAAACAGTTCCCACACCTTGTTTGCACTGTCTCTTTCCCCCAAGTTCACTGTCACTGAATATGTTTCCAGTGCTTGCTGAGTCGTAGTAACAATGAACTCTTTGATCTGACTTGCCATATCTGACCTAGTCTACTCCTCTCTGTGGCATACGATCAGGCCTTTTATAAGACAGCCTGATGTTCAGCAAGAACCCAAGGTGAGCACCTCACTATGAAAGAGGACACTGCTGCACTCAGTTTGGAAAGAATTTAACCCTGGGGAAAAGTGACGGCGGACAGGCTCAGCAGCTCAGAGCGGAAAAGGGAAGGAAGATCTGCTGCTGGAGGGAAGCCATGGAGGGCTGGCAGGGACAGCAATAGGGGGCAGCATGAAAAAGCAGAGGAGATGGAGGGAAAGAGAAGGAAGATACTTACTTCCCTGTTTATCCGAATCTAAGAGATGCCAAAAGGTTGAAAACGCAGGGCGAAAAACAGAGAGAAAGAGAGAGGGAGAGAGAGAAAGAAAGTAGGAGGAAAAAAGAGCTAGTTATTGTGATTAAAGACCGGGAAAAGAGGGTAATGAAATGGTTAGAGAGCAGCTTGCCTCCAGGACCTGTGGAGAGAATAATGTTCAAAAGCCTCAAATTCCCATGTTTCTATGCTAAAAGCCACTTTTGCTTTATAGAAATCAGTCCATCTTTTGTGTTAATGTCCTCTAATCCCACTCACCTTTAGCATGCTACGTCTTTATTTCGATAGTTTTAAGTGAAGAGGGGGAGAGAGAAAAGAGTCTGGGATCTGAAGCTGGTGATGACACAGAGTTGTCCTTGGTGTTAATAACCCAGACGACACTTTAGCAAGTTCTGTAATGAAAGAGGGCATGGTAGGGATAATGGCTCAAAGGGCTGGGTACCGGAATTCGATACCTTTAAGCTACCGACCAAAAGGACATCCCTTTGGGAGCGCCAAGGGTCGCTTTGGCCACAAGCATTTGACTTCACCAGCGATACTATAGCAACCAGGAATCAGGGTGTCTACATGGTATCAGAGTCAGACACTTCAGCCGTTGTCTCATATTAAGTCCAGACAATGTCCAGACAATCAGGTGTTTCCCTTTCACATATGTAGCACGTAAGAGGAAAATGTTCGAGTCTGAAGCGTTTTCACCCACTAGAAATTTGGTTTCAGCATGGGGTGGCACCTGGGTAGAGAGTGCAGGAGGCAAGACATGACATGGATTATGCTGCGGCCCCATAGCTGGTTCATAATTTGGTCATAAACAACAGATTTCTTGCCATTCCTTAAATTTGTTTGATTATTTCTGCGTTGGCCTCTACCAAAATAAGGTCCTGAAACTCTCCAGATGTACATTTTCATTGCTGTCTTCATGTATAATGGCTTCTTCCTAACACCCATGTCTAATTTTTCTTCTAGTTTTCTGCAAATTGCATGACAGAAATGCCAGTTAACACACCTGATTACCCGCTGTGAGTTCCTGGAATAATCACTTGCTCTATTCACACATGGGCTCAATCGGACATCACATGAACTTTGTACTGGTGAGCTGGCAGGGTAAAGATCTTTTTAAGTCTGATTCAACTGATTCTGACAATTTCGTTCTTACATACAGCTCCTGTGGATAATTAAATCATTTCGGGTTTGCTGTGTATTAGTGAAAGGAGCTTACTTTTAAAAGATCTTTGTCGAATAGTTTTAAATAAAAAAATTAGAGGGATTTTTGGACAAGCCATCTTATTTTTATTCAAGCATTGCAGGTAATTATAAAGGTAAGTATATGTGGGCTTGTGCAGAGGTAGGTTTTATGTCAGAATATGGCAATCAGAGTGAGTTAGGTTCATCAACATTTTGCCAACAGACAAGTGCAAATATTAATTTAAAATCCAGTATTAGGCTCAGAGGAGGGTTTAAACATTTTTAACATCAGAAATTTGGACTTTGACAACTAAGAGCTTGACTCATTTTGACCAAAAGAAATTAACAGATGGATTAATAAAACCAGATCAAATGTTTGTGGCAATAAGGACCTCACAAATTTAAATTTAAGACTGTTTCATGTCTTGTAAGACCCAATATTTTTAATAACGATATTTCAACCTCTCAGAATCCAGGTATGAGGCAGCAAACTCATGCACTAAAGCCAGAGCTCCTGTTCACAAGCCACTTTTCACAATTTGTAGGACATGATTTTTTTGATGGGGACACACATAGCAACCATCTACCTGTTTCTCTACCAATAACACTTTAGACCGACAAAAAAGGTTGCGCACAGAGGGAAAGAATTAAAAAGAGAAAGGTCCTCACCACAGCTAAATGCTGCAAAATAAGCTACATGTTCGCCAGACAGGGGACTTGCTTTGTCAGACACAAGCTAAAACACACACAAACACACATGACATCTCATAGCATAGCCCTCCCTAGTGATAGCCTAATTACATACTTCCTTTTCTTTAAGTCTGGCTAACCTGGCAGCATATATAAAGCCTATCTGATTGCTTGTGTTTCTCGCCACATGTGACTGTTGCAGCAATCTAAGATCTTCAAAATGGATTTGGTGATTACATTGTTAGTTAACCGACAGGAAATGACCAATTTAACCCTTTCAGACCTGGACTGACATCACTTTTCTTGTGCTGCTTTGAGGTGGCTTTCACAAGTATTTAAAAAAAAAAAAGCAATGAGCAACTCGGAAATAACTGTAGATATTTTTAATTAAAATTTCATGGGGAAAATATAGATAGACAGACAGATAGACAGACAGACAGACAGACAGACATACATACAGACAGATAGATAGATAGATAGATAAATAGATAAAGCAGTGGATAAATGTAATTATCACAGTCATGTAATTAAAACTATCTGTGTAAAGAATTATAATTATTTTAGGCATTTTTTCAAGTAATTTTCTTGTCTGTTATTGACTTCCCTTTTTTGGTGATTTGTAGTTATTTTCTTGTCCTTTTTAATAATTCCTCACCAATTTTAGAGATATTTGTCTTAATTTTCTCATTGCCTTCTTCCCACAGTTTGACAAAAATCAAGCCCGTTTGCTTGGGTTTCAAGGGGTTAAATGTTTGAAAGTTGTGTGAACTAAGTTTCATGAAACTGTAATTCTTCAAAGGTGACATAAACTGGGTTATCCTGCCCTCCCCCATCACACAGACAGACAAAAATTTATAAAATAGAATGACTTTTAAGAAGAAGCAGAATTTTTCTGCCATTCAAGGAAAGTAAGCTTTTGGATGTGTCTGCTCAGCCATTATTTCCCATGCTCATTCATTTTATCATATTCTGAACTCATTACTCCTTATTCCAACACAAGTGTGACAAGCATCCCATCCTGAGCATCAGAGCAAGAAAACACTACGTGAGTGGGCGTTAATGACAGTGAACGCAGAATCGTTCAAGAACCCAGTGTGCTGATGATGGTGTCACTTTTGTGTTACACCTGTCAGCAACAAAAGGAACATCCAAAGGCGTGACACAAAAATGTCATGTCTCGCTACCCATGCCAAAGAAAAAATTATGCAAACCTGCATGTGAATGAGAGCAGAGAGCGCTGAAACTTTTTCGGTTTAACCTTTAAAAAAAGCAATGTTCCATTTACTCCAACCTTGGCTTCTTCCATGAATCATTTGGAATCATTTCTCTGCCGTGTCGTGAGCCAGGGGTCTTGGCATGACATGCGGGCGGCGCTGTAGACGGCACAGTTAATGACACAAAGGTCCTTGGAGCGTTCGTCCTAATGGAGCCCTCACGGAGCAGTAAAGGGGATAAAGTGTCGGCGCACGGCACTGTGAGCTTTGACGTTCCGCTTTAACCAATGCCACCCACATACGCTGAGTCAGGCATACGCTACCAAATCGTCCCTCTCTGTCCATTTTACATTTCCTTTTGTTCAGCAAACAACAGCAGAAACAAAGGACGTAATACAGCATGCAGAGACCATGACAACTCAGGTTGAACCCTGCGATGAGAGCAAGGCAGCGGCAAAAAATAAAGGCAGAAATGTTGAGAGCCTTTCACAGTCCCCCTCAAGTGACCTCTCCATTATGAGTGAGCAGCAGATCTCAGACCCTGGCCTGTGCTGCAAGAAAAAGTAACTGTCCTTCAGATAGTTTTGGTCTGGCTAATGCAAAGCGGCTGAGATAGGATCTTGCAGGAGCGCGTGCTGCTGCTGGGACTGGATAGGCTCCCTGAGATACTCACTCGAGCTGAACTGTAGGTGAGATCAAAATATCTCTAGTAGATGAAAGGATCAGCTGTGTTATATCGGGTCCAATTGCGGGGCAATGTTGCCTTACAAAAGTATTTGGGTGAGTCATGAGGCCCGCTGCTCCGAGCTTATGGGCTCTTGTAGGATCTCTGAGAAAAAATCTCGCCTCAAAGCCTGCATGTAGAAGCACACTTGGATGTCATGCTATATGCCGCAGGTGTATTTTATAAATGACAGTTCAGTTCTGAGTAACAGAGAGCTCACACAACCTCAGACAGTGTGTGGAGATGTCTTCCGGTCAAGCACTGGGTCAACCACAACAATAGAGGATGACTAGTACGAGCTGTAGAGGCGGAGCTGTGGGATCAGCAAAGCCAGAGATGAGGGAGGTGAAGGAGGAGGACTAATAAGACTCTAGGTGACTTACGTCGATGTAGTTGGCATTGACATAATCAGAGCTGGGGTCTGCAAGCAGAGAGTGGAGCTTGACTCGGTGGCGATCATCTAAAACACATAAAAGAGGATTTAGAGGTCTCTGATTATAGAATACAACAAAAATCCAGCCTATCAGTCAATATAGTTGCCTTTATTGATACAAAAGCAGATCCCAGGTCTTATGTGTCAACACATTAAAATAAAGTGAAGGTTAGGATGAGGCCACAACCTGACCACTGGATGCCCTGCTTATTTATGTATTTATTTATTTATCTATCAACTAACTGTCAGATTTACATCAGGATTGCTTCAGTTTAAGGTAAGTTAACCTCCATCCACAGCAGTACATTGCCTATATGGTGATTCTCCAGCCTGCATCTCCAAACTCAGTTGTGCAGACCGACATCTACTGTACAACACACTGACTATTGATACTGGTACCTAATTTATCCCCACTTCAAAAAAAAAAATCCAAACTACCCCTTCAAGCATAAAAATGTGGACACACACTCCAAAGTATTACTCTGACCACTACATGGCCAATGAATGCCCTGAAAATGTATTGATTTATTTTATCAACTAATTGTTTGAGTTTTTCAAAGGGATTCCTACAGCTTTAGGTATGTTAGATTTATGTTTTTTTTTAAATAATTTTTAAATTCCACTCTAAGTTAAATTTAAAAAAAATGAAATAAATTTAAAAAATTCCCATTTTTAGCCATGCAATGAATTATTGGTCAAAAAGACAATTTTATAGAACTTGATTAGAGAGGATACGAGAGTTACATGTGTCAGTGGTCACCTGTACAGTGTTTTAAAGCAGCCAAATTAAACAATTGGTTGTTTTCATTCACATATTTTCCTGTGTCTGTTGTCAGACAACTGAACGAGTGCGAGACAGTTGTCTCATCTCAGCCCATAAACACTACTTCTGCACTTTGGTCATCAAATTATTATTTTATAATCACAACGTCAGTAGCTCTGCTATGAACTCTGCTATCAGCTTTTAAAATGAATTACAGAGAAAGTTAGACATGACAGAGTTCCTTTTAAATCATCTGGCATGCAGTTTTAGTTTGGATGGAGGGCTGAAATGGAGAGAAAAAGATGCATTTACAAATGTAACTGGCTTCATTTGGACGTACTCTCAGGCTGCTGTATTTGTGATGAAACCTGCCATCATACTCAATAATGACTATAATTACTGATATTTCTATGGCTTTTCCACTATGACTGTAAAAGAACAACATACTGCATTAAAGCTAAGATATTGAGCCTACCTGCCATCAAGGCTAACATTTCAAAAACCCAATTAAAGCTACTGTTAAACAAGCAATTTGAAATAATCTAACTGGAATAACATGAGTTGTTTTCCTCTAGAATTAACAACCATTGCACTGGGAGTAAAAATAATCATTGGTTGTCTTTGGCAGACTCATAAGACACAGCAGTAGTGTCGTTAAATGTTAATGTACTTTACAGTGTATGCATGAGAAGCTATAAAAGTGAAGGTGTGCTACAGTAAAAATAAGACTGAAACTGAGCCAAGGAACAACAGCATCAGTTTTCTCATAATACTTACGGCTAAGCAGGCTGTCATGCCTCCCTTTGGTCTTGTCCTTCTTTTTTGTGACATCCCAGCCATCAAAAAAACTCTGCGAAGTAAAGTTAGAGATTACATGTTAAATAAAAAAACGTATTACACAAGAAAAAGGGACAAAAATCTTTGATGCATCTTGAAATCCACAATAGAAACGACTTTGCTAATGCGCTCCAAAGTGTTACCCTAAGGTTGTCTGAGAAACTTCACTGTTAAAACATCTTGCCAAGTCATCATCAGACATCTGCCACAGCATAGCGGGGAGAGACTGAGGCTGAGAGATGACACGCAGCTCTGAGAGATGGCTGCGGCCTTGAGAAGGAGGAGGCAGCCCGCTGCAGTCATTCTCATTCTATGCACAGCGAGGGCGCTTGCTGCTTGAAGAAGCTATTGCTCCATAATACCTCAATGTTAAACTGCTAAATTTGGGACAGATGTTTATGACACCCGTCTAATGAATCTGCTGGTACGGCGAGATGAGCCATTGAATCTAAATCAATACTGTAAGTGTGAGAAGAAGACCTTGAAAATATGAGCGGGCCTGGCTTGAGTCGTGTCATATTCTGGTGCGTTTTAATTCGCAGTCTGATCTCTCCGCTGTATCAGAAGGCACATCCGTGCTGTCGAACTGAGGCACGCTGTCTCTCATCTGCAGCCGACCAATCCCCCCTTGGCTAGGGACGATCAAATTGGGACCACCTGAGAACCCAGTGGAGACGCACACAGCAAGCTGATCAGGGGATTACATCTGCCACTGGATCCTGTACACGTAAAGCCTGATTTAAGGCTGCTTAACAAGCCTGCCTCAGTCCAGCACTCAGCACTGTTCTCTTCACCTCCATTTCTTCTCTATTAGTTTATCAGTTAAATTTGACATGCTCAACACTTAAAGGGATAGTTCAGCTATTTCTTCTTTTTGGTGGCTGGTGTGTCCCCAGTTTGGGAGAGCAGGTAGGAGTGCCGACACAAAGGTTCAGCTTTGTACTGCTGGGAATAGGGGCCAGCAACAAAACATATTTTGGCCTCCTATTATTTCTTTTTCTCCTTCTCTCTTCCATATTTCATATTTATGAGATTTCCCATACAACAATCTATAATCATAATAATTCAAGTGACAGTAACTGCAAAATGTTAAAAGTAGTTGGTTTGTTTTTTTTTTTTTTTTATCATTTGCCTCGTTAAGTTCTGTACATTACATCATTATTTCATTTTTCTGTTCTTGTGTTTGTGTGTGTGTGTGTGTGTGTGTGTGTTGTTTTGTTGGTTTCTTTGTTTTGTACTTAATAAATTAAAAAAGAGCGAATATTTTCACTGTTTTAGCTTGCAGTCAGTCCTTTTCCTTTGGCTCTACATATAGCAACCCCACTTCTTACATCAGTTTTACAAATAAATTGTGATATATATTTCTAAATCATTGTTTGTGCACAAAAGTCTGCGTCATTAACTTTTTTTCAACAAAGCTTGTCCACTTAAAACTAGAGATAAAATACAGAAATTTTGAATGTGAAATAACCAAAACTGTCCCGACTTTGCCAAAGAGTCGAAACAAAGCTGATTGCGAAGAACGAAAAAAATTCTGGTTCTCCAAGCCATCTGATCACCAACGTAACATCATACAGCGGTTCGTATGATTTCTAATTAATTAGCGCCCCACGAGTGGCTTTATGTTATGTACTTAACATAAATTTACCACAGTTTGTTCAAGGAAAGGAAACATGGTAAGGTGTCATTACTTTATGTACTTAATGTAAAGTTACATACTCTGTGTATATGCACTTAATGTAAAGTTATGTGGGTTAGGTTTAAAAAAGAAATATGGCAATGACATCCATTAAAATAACTCAAAAAACACTTGATTTCACACGGGACAAAAACACTGGTCTCCTAGGGGAAAGTCACCACAACTTCGTGGCTCATTACACAAACTTTTGCTCTTTATATTTCTTCCTTCTTTACTTTTGTCAGCCTGTTGGTCACATAATTACAGCCTTTTATAAATACATTGGTTATAACACAAATTACTGGCTCATGATTACTTGGGTTTGTACAAATTCTGATGCAATAATTTTCACCAAAAATTATTGCATAAAATTTTTTACAAAAAAAAATTGTAGCTATATGTACAGTGCATGAGAATGCACTTAAAATACACTCAATGCAATCCATAGGTGCTATGGATTTGTTTGTTTTCCTGTCCATCATGTTTTAATTTCACATCTGATCTGTTTTTACAGAATGCAATAGAAAAACATCATCACACTAAAGCCAATATCTTATAACACAATATATTGGTATCACACGTGTTGACTAATAACTAGCAAGAAATTGCAGCACAGGGATTTATCTTTGCCATAGATTTGTTTGAGATCATTCAGAAGCTGCGACGCCATTACTACAGAGCAAAAGCCTATTTTTATGTTAAATGTTCTGCTCAGGATCTCCATCACAGCTCTTTAGAGATGCAGTAATCCATTTTTACGGGGGCAGCAGAACAAGCTAAAAACACAGCATATAAAAGAAAATCAAAGAGGTCCTTTAAAAAATGTCGCCAAACAAATGTTGGTAGAAATAAGCTGTCAGATTGAATTTAAATAATCAAAATCAATATTGTTAGTGGCCATAAAAATCTGGCATTGGTTGTACTGTTGACAAGGAGCTTCAGTTCCAGGTGAAAACAACGTGGCATAGATTCACCCATCGGAGGGGGGCATCAGTCATGGAGGATGACATGCTCTCTGTCAATGGGTTTATATTCACTGGCTCTGGTTCCAGATGTTGGCTCCCAAACACAACACATACAGTAAACTACCCACACTGAGGGCCTGACTCATTCACAAACCACCCCCCACAATGCCTTGCAACATGTCTGATCAATGGCGGCAGCACGACCCCGTGGGAAATAAGGGTTATGAAGTCTGACAGCAGTGTGTGCGCTGATCCCCTTCATCTTGTTTATTTCTCCAGGCGATGGGGAGCCAGAATGAGGAGTGAAAAAGCGACCCATATATTGATTTTGGTGGGGGGAAATTTATCGGCCCCTCGGGGGTCTTAATGAATCGAAAAAGTGCATCTGGCTTCCTTCAGGTGGACGTGCAAAAAAAGACTCATCACCACTTGTTGATGTGGGGGACATCATATTAACTCTTCGGAACTGTCTGGGGTCCCTAATGTACTTTTCATTCTTCACGTTTTGATAATTGTGGCTGTGCTCATGCATATGGAATACATATTGGCAAGGTTGTGTATTTTTGTTTAATCCTGGAATTTCAGGCACTGCTCCTACAATAAGTCTAAAATACAGTGTGTAAACAAAATTGTTACATTCATAACGTTAAGTGCAAAAAATGTGCAAATAAAACCCATTTAAACTGCAATTTTTGATCCCACAGCATTCAAGCATTGTATTATTTATGGGTGTCATTCTGGGCTTTTGCCATGAAATTTATAACTTTTACTATTTTCTACCTGATGACATCATTTTTACCATATTTTGCATATAGAGAAAACACATGCGCTTTCCATTAAGAGCACTGTCACAATCAGTGTTGCTGGAAATCACTGATACATCCCAGGCTGTGATAATACAAAAAAAAAAAATCTACTTTGCATGTAGTGTATTGATAATAATGATTTTTTTTTTTTTTTCATCTAAAAACATAGTGGCATTATGACAAAAATCTGGCATTTAAAGGGTTAAAATTCTGAAAATTAATATTTGAAATTTATGATTAGGACTGACTGATCAAAAAACTCAATGAAAGTACAAAATAATATTAATGTATGAAATTTTTTAATTTAATTGAAATTTTTGAAAAGTACATTTTGTGTGCAGAGCAATACGAGTGTGTCTAATATCAAAGTGGGCCCTAAGGGTTAAAGGAATCAAAATGGTGAATGGAGTAACATTGTCCACTCAGCACCAGGAAGTTGAGTATACCTGCATCCTTCCTGAAATGCAGTTTAAGTAAAACAGCATTTTACTGATCACTCATGCATATTAAATGCTCAGTTTGAGCCTTTTAACAGTAGACAGAAGTAATCTGCAGTAACACATAGATAAGCTCTCAGGACTCTAACTGCAAAGAGAAAATATCAGGAATTACTTAATGATGCCATCTGTCACATTGTTTTCACTCCTCACTCCTAAACACCCAGCTGGAGAAACGGGTGGTCTAGGTGTTGAAGAAATAAAATCTCACAGGTTGGAGCCCCTTATAGCTGCCATGTGTCTCACTGTTCTCTGTCGTCCTGCTCACTTACTGTGTACTGCTTTACTTGCACGACTTGCTCACACAATCACAAGCTTTACGAATATGGTATTTACAGTATATGAATGACATCCAAAGCTACTATTTGGGCTTGTCCACTAAAGCTTTAGAACTTGGTTTTTTTTCCCACTGTTCTTTCCCCAGGTTTGGAAATGAGTCTCTGAAGCTACATTTTAGCACTGCTCATGTGGAGAAACTGAATGTAACTATCAACAATATACTTTTACTTTTATACCTTCTTGACTTAAATTCCTTGTTTGCTTTCCTCACTTCCATTTCTCTTCTTGTTGACTGTGCTGAACTGCCAATCCAGCCCGTTATTAATATCATATTATCAAACACTAACGCTTTTGCAGCACTTTCAGAGTAAGATCCTGATGCCAGAAGCCACCTGCCACGGCAGCATGATATGCCGACAGTCGACGTCAGTTGAGAACATGGCCAGACAGAACCAGTTTTACATGATACGTCGTTAGACGACATCGGATTAAAATTGCCTTTAACATCGTATTATAAGGTCCCTATAGGGCACGCGAGAGGGGTGGTGGATGGATCAAACACAACCCAGACTTTCATGCGGCAGTTCAGTGTTTTCTTCCCCTCTGAATCTGATGTTTTTTGGGGGAGTTTCTACACCTACCATGTGCCTAATTCGTCAAGTTTGTTGACGTCCTGGTGTTAGTCGCCAAGTGGTTTTGTTGCCTATACATTACCATGTGCTGCCTAATCCCACCATGTGCTTTTGTTAACATCACGATGGCGGCATCCCACAGATGCAGAAGGATACCTAGAGAGTAATATGTAGATGTGGAAGTCCACTGCAAAGTGGCAACATGTGACAACTTGGGATGAAAACACGATAGCCAATCAGAGTGATTTCTCTCACTAATTCAACACGATGAATTAACCAAAAATCAGCCAACAGAGGCAAAATAATGTCAGCAGTGAGGGGCCCACAGTGAAAACCAGGGCGACAGAAGTTCATTGATGACCTGACATTGACTGATGGCCCAATTATGGCCCTAAAGGTGATCAAAAGGTTCATCACTGCAAACACAACAAGTAGCTTTTGTAGGAATGGATATGCAATACCCAGACAAACAGCGCAAAAAATATAAAATAAGATGAAGATAAGAGATTACAGAGTGCAATGGTACAAACTTAAAATAATTCAAAGTGGTTTGACGGATTAGGTATTAACCATTTTAACCATGCCCAGCACAAGTATATATGGTCTGTCTCATAACTAGTATAATGGATTTGCTCCCATTCAGACAGAGCATAAGTGAGGCCCAACACTGATACTGGGTTACAAGACCTGGCTCACAGTCCGTATTCAAGTTCATCCCAAAGGTGTTGGATATGCAAGTTTGACTGTAAGCTCAACTGTGAAGTTAGCATTAACTGCTACGTTGCACAATAAAATTGCTACTTAGTTCAGTTGTTAATTCGTTGTTAATGTATTTAATTAATGCCATGACTTAATTAAGTCAATTGTAATCAAAGCACTGTCCCAGTTTAATCTAGTGTATAATTCTGGTAATAAGGGAGAGAAAGTCTTTCTTTGCATTCCCATTAGCACCGGCACAAGCATTGGCTATTCTTAATGGGTCTACACACATAGTTATATGCAGACTTACACACAATATAACACATAAACACAACAAACAAAACAGGTTATATCACTGGTTTAACATTAAGTACGGAAAAGAAACAAAAATGTCTCCTTTTAACAAACATTAAGACAAACTCAAATGTATAAATCAATCACTCCTCAAGAATTTATAGCAGACTTGAGTTTTTCTGATCTTCATAAAATTGATTAGCAATACTTATAAACATAAACCCCTGTCTGAATGACCTTGAATTTTACAATCATCCATCCTGTGCTTTCACAACTTAAATTCCAATAAAAAAGCATTATATTCGTTTGTACCAAGGCGCATTGTTCTGTTAACCAAGCAGTGCCATTCCTATGTTAAGTGAACGCAGCATGAAATCAAACTTGTGCGATTGTCTAAACTGTACAACACAATACTGAGGTTGAATGTCTGAGTCAGCTGTATTTTACAACATTATTTACATAGAGTGATGTAGGCTGTGGTCTCCATGTAAAAACAGCAGATGATATGGATTTAACCCTTTATCACATGGATGGACATCCATTCCCTTGTGCTGCATTCAGACATTTTTCCACTAGTATTTAAAGCTCTGAAACTGGTTTGATTTCTTTCAAAATCATGGGGGGAAAAAAGCAACTAGGCAAGAAATGTCCCGAAAACTGCAAAAAAAATTGTAAAAAGTAATGAGGAAAATATCTAAAAAAATAGCTTGAATGGTTTATTAGATGTTATCAAATATTATGGAAAAAGGAAAAAATACTTTCTTTCTTGAGAAAGTTTTCCCTTTTTCTTTGTTTTTTTGTTTTACTTTGCTTTTGTTTTTTGTTTTTTGCTTTTTCCCAGCAATCTTCTTGTAAGTTTTTACTAATTTCTTGTTAATTTTTAGGCCATTTCTTCTTAAGTTTCTCATTGCCCTCACACATTTTTGAAAGAAATTAAGCCAATTTGCTCAGGTTTTAAAGGTTTAACTTACATCTCCTTAAGGAAGTTGTACATTTTAAGTTGTCTTGACTACATTGGCCCTAACTTGTATAGCACAAGCCATTTTTATAACAATGCAATGTCATGTTGAATCAGGAAAAGGCCTTCCACAAACTGTTAACACAAAGTTCAGTATCACTACACAGTTTGATGTGGCACAATTTCCCTTAATTTGATCGACAGGACGTAGCCCAAACCATGAAAAACAGCCTGAGACCCAATGTCCATTTTACTAGTACTATAGTGTATCTTTATTTCCTCCTTCTTACCTCATATTCTTGTTTGAAGCCGTAACCCTCAGCCGTCTTCATTTGGTTGATGTGCTGGAGGAGGTCAGCCACCCTGACGGCGGGGTGGAGCTGACCCGTGTGGTAAGGCGAGCTCTTCCTCCGACAGTGGCGGTGGGGCGAGCCTCCCAGTAAGCTGCTGGACTCGTTGACTGAGCTCCGCTGTTCATCTGGGAAACATCAACACACACAGTTCAAGGCACAGCTCTGGAATTTTGCACTCTGCGACACGAACTCTGTTCATTTTTTTTTATTAATGTAAACTCGGCTGAAAAGTCTAGGGGGCAGCTCAAGGAAAAAAAAGTCAGCACTTCTGCCGAGACGTGAGGGCTGACTGGCACTGCAGAATATTCAAACAGACCAGAGAGTTGCAGAAGATTTCTCTGTTGAGAGCACCTTATGGTCTGGCAGAACAGATTGGATACATGCTTGGAAGTAAACATGGCTGAAGGTCAGGAAGGAGGGGAGCTTCATCTCTCTAGACACTTTCTCAAGAGTACCCATATGTTCCTAGCTGTCTTACTTCGAGCGTTGCAGCCGTGGGCATCCATGAAGGAGTGGGCCATCCTCTCATCCTGCTGGAGAGTGCTCTGCTCTGTCATGCTGCAGTCCAAAGAGCTCAGCTTCCGACTCTTCTCTTGCCTGTAGGACATGGCTGCCTTGTTTATGGCCACCTTCTTCCTACTGTAGAGATGCAGTGAGAGGCGGGAGGACAGAGAGAGAGAGGGGGCAGGGAGTAATAATAGACAGAGGACAGCAGAGAGGGGAAAGAATGAGAGAAAGACAGGCAAAAAGATAAGGAAGAAAGGAAAGGAGGGCGGGCGAGGGATGAGAAATTGGACTGAGGGGGAAATATAAGGGCTACAAGATTGAAACTGGACGAGGGGGGAAAGTGTGATTTGGTGATAGCAAAAGAGTGTCGGGGGTGGCGGTGGAGGTGGAGGTGGTCGGGCGAAAGGAGGTGAAGGAGAAAGGAGGGGGAGGCAAGGGGGTCTATACTTGAGGATGAGGTGGAGAAAGCAATGCTCATTTCCACTCTAGTAATCCTGGGGCTACGAAGGGCAAGCAAGGGGGGGATGGCGTCAAGGTGGGAGATGGAGAAAGGAGTAACTTACGGGTAGTAAGGGTAAGAATAGAAGTCCCTTCTGATTAGCATGGGGGAGGAGGAAAGGAGAGAGACAGAGAGTGAGGAGAAAAAATAGAGAGGTGACTATGGTTTATCAAAGATGGCCATCAGAAAGATAAATGAAGATGCTCAGTGCGTTGGGATGTTCCTAGCAAGCAATCATGAAGCAGGACCAGAGCATAAAGACTAAAGAAAGAGCCTGGTACACACCAAAAATCAGCGCTGGACCAATGGACATTTTTTGTGGTTTATCGTGGATTATATTTGTATTCATGTTGCTGTATTTGAGATTGCTTGCCATTTCTAAACCTCTTCCTGTAGACTCTCATTCTGAAGCTTTGTTTGGCATTTGGCCGTCACCATCTTGTTTTTTTGGAGCTGTTGAGGAGCGGGGTGGGTCTTACTCACAGACTGTAGCGACACTTTGCAAACTATCAAGATCAATCTTTTTTTGTGTGTGTTTGTGTTAGGTTATAAACATGTTGGGTAGTTTAACATAGAGTACTATGGGGATTTTTTGGCATTTCTGCAGTGGCTTCATATTTCAGCCTCGGAGGTTGCTGCTTGTTTCCAACATGGCAACTGAGTCACAAACATTTGACAACTGAACAGAGCACTCAAATCTGTCTTTAAACAACATTTGATGTGAAAAATAGGCAATGCAGTAATAGAATCTTGTTTCATGTTTGATCAGCGCTGCCTAGCTTTACAGTTTGCAGTTTATGAGCAATGATTGACAACTGCGTTAGAGACTCCTAGGCTCTGATTGGTTGTTTTTGTTCAAGTGCGCTAATGCCATTTGAAGCTATTCAAAGAAGCAGAGGGACATGCTTTTTTTTTATTATCTGTGTCTTATCTATCGACTTTTATGTGGATATCCTGACAGTCTCAGCAAATATGACAAAAAATATTTTTTATAAAAGTCACCAGCTATGGCTTTAAAATCACAAACATAAATTATTTAATTTTTTTAATGAATGAAACAATAGCACAGTGAATATCTATACTTTTACTATATAGTAATATTTTATTTGTACTTATGTACAAATGTATGTACTTAAATATAAAATCATAAAAGTCTCCTAATTTTACATTGTCTGGTTTCCACACTTCTTGTCAAGCATACAAACATCATTCCAGGTTGATAAAATAATTTAACGCAGTGAGTGAGCAGTGTATCTCTGCATCCTTTTGTGATTACTATAATATGCTTATCAGTATTTCAAGATATAATGTTTGTTTTTTCTTTTTTTAAAATCTTAGCGCTAATTTAAAACATATTCAAGTACTAAAAAAACACAGAACTGGGGCATTTCAATTTGGTTTTGAAAATGGAGAGTTAGATATGCATGTAAAAACCAATCCTTAATGCCTGAGCCTAATAAAGCATGCATCAAAAAGGTTGTAAGCTCCTCCACTTGCTGAAAGTGACAACGTTTGAAGTTGGTCCAGAGCAAAGTTTTGGTGTGCAGCACGCAATTTGCTTTTTATTTCTTTTTTTCCCATTGCCTGCACTTCACCAGCACCCCACTGAATTATGCTGCAGGGGATCTCTAATTTCTTTAAGACTACTGAACCAAAACGTATTTACTTAGCCAGTCTAACTGTATATTAGTGACAATGTGCGGTGGCTAAATATGAGCATGTCTGCTCCTGTTTCCCCCATGTGGCTGTCTAGTTCCTTTTGTGGCTGCGAGACTGAACCGCTGAATCTTATCAGTCACTGCCTTCTTCCAGACATCCCATTCACTCCACCTCTTTTCTCTGTGAGAAAATTCCGCAGGGTGGAGAAGTTCCTCTTTCCAAAAAAAAAAAAAAGCAAAAAACAACCTTCCTAACCAATTACTAGCCCATCCACTGGCACCTCACAGCTGCTCGCTTCATGTAATTGAGTGGGCAATGGAATAACATGCCCCTTGATGAAATATTTCACACTCAGATGAGTGTTCCACCATCGCCCGGCGAGCGAAGGAAGAATACACTGCAGGTGCGATTGACGACAGAGGTAATTTGCAGGTGGAAAGCAGCCAACAATTCCAGCGTGAGCAGGCTGCATTTGAATGTGCTCAGCCAGCACGCAGACCTTGAAATTAAAAGATGAGATGAAACACAAAAGCTTGGCTGAGGCAGCGGTGGGAGAGTTTAGGATTAATGCTCTACCATTCCACTAACTCTGGTTGTAATTCACTCTCATTGCCAAATGCTCTCCTCAATAGACCCTAGCTGCCAAGTGGGATAGAGATAAATTTACTCCTTTGGATAGGCTACACAGGAACAATAGGACTTAAGACCCCGAAATGTTTGACTCTGAAAAGGTCTAAGTCATCTCACATCAACTGGCCGGCTGGCAATCCTTTTCACAGCCACTCACCCCTTCTTGATGATGATGACGATGGCCCCGAGAAGAAGAATGAGGACCACCAGACCACCAGCGCAGGCCCCAAGGATCAGACCCATGTCCTCGGCATGCTGGGATACCTCCAGAGCCCGCTTGGAGTCCTTACAGGCGGCTGCACAGTGTGACAGAGAGGTGAGGAAGAGACCCATCCACGTCTCACAAAGACAGCAACTGTGGATGGTTATTCGGTTCTAATTGAAAAACAAGATGCTCCATGTAGCGGTTTGATGTCAATAAATCATTGTCACAGCATAATTATCACAAACAAACAAGGAGATTGGCAGCCTCTGCTGGTCTCCATATTGAGGGGCTGGAAATCTGCTGGATTCCTTCATTGATTTATGGCACAAAACAAAAAGAAGATTGTGCTGGTTTTACCACAAACAGATCCTTTAAGGTGCAGTTTACCCCCCCAAAAATAAAAAAAGCATATTTTCTTCCTACCTGTAGTGCTATTTATGAATCTAGCTTGTTTCAGTGTGAATTGCAGAGTACTGATGATATCAGCTGTAGTTATGTCTGCCTTCTCTCCTATGTTATGGAACAAGATGGCACTTGGCTTGTGTGTAGTGTTGCTTGTAGCATTTGCAAGGCTATATCATACTAAAGAAAGTAAACAAATCAGCAAGTGTGTGTATGTGTATGACTTATTATTAGACAGTATCAGAGCAGGCTATTTCAGCGCACTGATTTTAGCAGCATCTACAAAGGGGAGCTGAACATGTTTGGCTTGTAAGAGACGACGCTCTGGTTATCTTACCGGACGGATGAACGCTCTCATTCAGGCAGCTATTTCCCTCCTACCCATATGTCACAGTCTTAGTGCATTTCTGTCTGCTTTCTCATCTCAGCTCGCCAACAGCATGAAATCCCGCACTCCATGAATCTTCTGCGCTCCCTGTTGTATTGTATCCAAAGGTGAAAAATTGCTATGAATTGACGGAGTGTTATTACAGTTCTGGCAGCGTGCGCATCATTAACGAGCCATCTCGCTGATGAGAAAACAAATAAGGTGGGGGATAAAACAAAATGCACAGAGGCATGGTACCATTTAGGGGTCTCCGGCATATCTTGGTGAGTTTGGCAGCATGACTGAGTTGGACAACGTCTGTGTATTTTAACAAAGCATTGATGCTACACAGGAGGGAAGTATCGCCTTGTGTGTGACTGAAAAGAGAAAGAAAACAGGCTTTACAGTGAAGCAGAATGCTGAGTTTGGCTTGATAAGCTGTGGATTGGTGGTGACTATAGCTCCTGGCAGACAATGCAGCCTGACAGACTTGCCATGATTACACAAATCATGCTGGGTGACTCATTCTGCTTTTAGGGCCATATTTAGAAATTGGCTATCACTATAAATTTCATTGCACAAAAAAAAAAAGTTGAGCGGTGGTCATGCACAATCCACAGGGATAACATTACACTCACATTACGCAGGAATGTTCTTTGTAATGTGTTTTATGACGACCCTGATGGAGGCCATCAGCTGAAATGAGATGGTATGGCAATAAAGTTGTTCTTCATTCTGCATGTGTTCGAGAAGTTTTGACCTATTCAGGAAATAAAAAGCCGCCAGGAACTGTTCTAAGAGGATCTGTAAACGAAGTATTCAGTTTTATTTGCAGTAGCTTAAAAACAGAGTAAATAAAACCACTATTCCTGATATAAAAATGAACCCAGAGCAGCACAATAGGGAGCATAACATGCCTATTTTGTTAGACTGATAAAATTAAAGCTGTGGAATCGTCAACCCAATAGAATAAATGTTGGCGTTTTATGTTTCTGCAAACCACAGATACATTGCATTTCTACATTATTGTGCAGCAGATACACTGAAAATTGGCATTTCAATGTATCTGTCGTTGATATGTAGGAAGGTTTAGGCACACAAACCACTTGGTTATGGTAAGGAGAAAATCATGTTTTGGCTTAACATACCCTCTTTCTCCTCTTTCCTAGCAGGAAATGCAACGTCTTGGTAAAGACAACCACTTTTTGTGCATGACCTCAGTAGGACACATATTGGTCGCTACTTAAAAAAAACCCAACACTTTTCTTGCCGCTATTCTGGCATGAAACAGCAATGTCTCAGTAAAAATAACCACTTTTCTACCACTATCCCAGCAGAAAAAGCAATACGTTTTGGTAAAAACAAATGCCTTTTCCGTCAGGAAAGGTCAGCAATGTCTTCACAAAAAAAAAAAAGTGTTTTGTGGCACTAACATAGTTATCATTTGGTAAAAATCAAATGCTTTTGTGCCATTATCCTGGCAGGAAATGCAACAAAATCTTTGTAAAAAAGAATATTTTTTGTGCCATTATACTGGCAGGAAATTAAACCAATATGTCAGTAATGTGAGGGGTCGCCAGGGGTGAAAATTGGGTCAGGTTCCTTCAAAATAGTCATGTTTGGGGGAAAATACCCACTGAAGCTTTAAGAGCCATCAGTCCCAAGAAAACACCCACATTTGGTGCCTTAATGCCACTAAAAACACAGAAATGATGTCACTTAATGACCAAAAATGAAGCTGTTCTGTTGGTTTTTGGTCTTGAACAGTGATCTGCAGCTTTGTAGGTGTTTTGCCTAATTGTCACGTCATTCACCATCCTCTCCTCCTCTTGATGACATCACTTTAGAAACTTTGATATGACATGTAGGCAACAAACAACTTCTGGTGACCGGGCTGGGAAATGTACATGATGACAAATCCATCAAGACAACAGGTAAACAGGAAGTGTTAACAGCAAACAGCATTGACAGAAAATGAAAAAGGGGGGCAGATCAGAAAACAATTTATCAAAATGTGACAAGATCTACTTATTTTTTTACATCTGTCTTTGAAACCCACGTATCTAATTTAAGCCGATTTCCAATAAAGGTCTAGGCTACTTCATTCAGCTGTCACACAGATTTGAGGCAAAATTTCTGAACGTCGCAAAGGCTAAATGTAAATGTGATGCTTTTCTTGTGCCAGAACTGACATGAATAAAAGCCTCCTCTTGTAGCAGAACGGCGAATCTTTCAAGACGATTTGATCCGTAATGAACATGTTCTCGCCGCTCTTTGGTGCCGGCTAATGTTGGCCGTGTTTCATGTGTGGCCAAAAAAACAACAAAGAAAAGCACCCGGGTGGCGTGGAAAGAAAAAAACACTCGCCCACCACTGCAGTGGATTGGCCAGGTGCTCCGGTGAGCACAGCTGGCAGCATGTGTGTGTGCGTGTGGGAAGCTGGAGAGAGGAAATGAAAAGCAGCCAAGACCGGCTTTAACGGGACCTTAGTGGCACCTCTGTGGGAGCTGGAGTAACATCAGCATGTCCTCTGGGTTCGCCTGCCACAGTCGTATATGCACAACTACAGTAAAAAATGGCTCCTATAAATACACCCGCAACCTACCTCCTCCACTTATGTGACACGCCGGTAGACAATTGCGTTGCAGGATTCTTTGATGTCATCGCACTTCAGATAAGAAAGAGTTCAGGCAGAGGAATCCAATTTAACTGCCACCTTTCTCAAGAGCACTACAAACTTCAGACATAATTCAGCAGGGAGGGAAGGGGGGAACAACTTCATTTCACCCTCTGTCTTCCTCCCTCTCCCCTATTGTTTGAACTGAGAGCCTTCTATCTGTGTCTGTCTCTCAAGCAAACACTCCTGGTCGCTTCCTCTCTCAGGGAGGAAGAAAAAAAAAAAAGGATACGTAGCTGCATTCTGGATTTCAAAGCCATCCGAGCCCAAGAGGGGTTTGCCAAAATGTCAGTGTCAGTGATTCAAGAGGAACAGAGAGAGAACACAGATGCATGTTTGCTTTCACCTTTCCTCCTGCGTCTCTGGTGAGATTGGCATGGGGGCTTCCTCCCCTGCAGCACCCAAAACAACACTAAGTCTGCGGCAAATCCCCTAAGCGGCATCCTGAGCCAGGATAACTGTCGGAGTCTCTGACATGCACCCTGTTCCTCATCGTTGAAACCAGCAGGAAATATCTTATAGTGGTTATGATCCCTGATCAGGCGCGTTTTAATAAAGTCAAGTGAAAATTTAAAAAAAGAATGAATAAATACAATTAGCTTCCTGAGGTTTTACAAAGTAAAGATTCCTCCCATGCTTACACTTTCTTTGCACTTTTTTAGTAATTAATTGTATTGTTGATAATTAAAATAAAATGCTTATACAGATAATCGGCAAAATGCCAAATATCAGCCCAAAAAAGTCTGTCGACCCCTACCTAAAATCATAGAAAAGTCTTAAAATCTTAAAAAGGTCTTAAATCATAGAAACATCCTGAAAACATAGACACGTCCTAAAATCCTACAAAATGTCTTAAAATAGGAGAAACATCCTAAAATCCTAGAAACATGTGTAGGGCTGCTGGGACTGGCCACTGGAATTATTGAATTATTTGGGGCTGAAGATTTCTATGATTGGTGTTGGTGGCGCAGGGGAAACATTTGGGGGGGGGGGGCACTGGCCCCCTGTGCCAATGCCTAGAACTGGCCTTGTCACTTATTCAACATTATGTTTGCCTGTTTAACCCCAGCACTACTGCTAATGTGCTAGCATTTTCCAAATATAGCTTTCTATAACCTGCTCCTTTTTACCCCCTCATTACCAAAGATAATGATAACATTTTTCTGCAGCAGCTTAATTGCGGCGGCATGGGGATACAACACTGCAAGACACAGTTTAACAAAGGAGTCCATGGGGCAACAGATGAGCTGACAGACGTTAAACAAGTCCCCAATATAACCTCATTATTTTAACTAGTTATTATCATCATTATGATCCATTATGATCATTTAATCCATGTCAGTGCACAGACAGCAGGATATATACTGCAGAGTACCTCTGCAAAACATAACACGCGTCTGACAATTACTACTGAGTTAAGATGATAACTGGGAAGTTCAGATTCATTTTCACCTCAGATGAAGTGGTTTAGATAAAAGGCTTCAGCCAGGGACTTGTTGAAAACCTGTCTGATTGCTAATGTATTGGCCCCGGGACCCCAGCTGCAGAGCTGTCATTAAAGAACCCAGTAATCCCAAATTTCAACAATGAAGCTGACAAGTGAAATAATATTTATCAATCTTTAAAGTTGGTGGACTTTAAAAAAGATGCCCAACACTAATTAACTAACACACGCTAATTAACTACAATTAGTACCTTGCGATTGTGTGACCCTGCCAGCAGGCCTGTTGTGGTTTACATTCATGTCTGTCCAGACAAAGCTTCAGATATGTATGTTGCAGCTACATAAATCATGGATGCTTCACACAGATCTATACAATCAGCACAGTTTCAAGGTGGATACCCAAGATTAGTGTCACCAACGGTGTCATAATTAGCATGTAAATTGGAGTTATGGCCAAAAACGTGTTTTATGAGGTCACAGTGACCTTTGAACACCAAATTATCATCATTTAATCTTTAAATCTGAGTGGGCATTTGTGCCAAATTAAAGGATATTCTACCAAGGCTTACTGAGATATTGTGTTTGCGCGACTGGGATGGACATAAGGTCACACTGGCCTTTGAGCTTTGACCATCAAATTCTAATAAGTTCATCACTGAGATGTGCACGTTTGTGCTAAATTTGAGGGAATCTCTGAAAATGGTCTTCTTGTGAAATTATGCTCACAAGAATGACACGGATGTGCGGTCACAGTGACCTTTGATCACCGAAATCCAATAAACTTATCTTCAAGGCCAACTGGACATTTGTGCTAAACCTCTCAGTGTACTGTAAAGCAAAGCTATGTGTGCTGTAAACCACCTCAATGTGTTCTGTAAACCAGCAGATAGCCTTTGTGACTGCTAAGGTTTACTGTATCATTGATGTGACAATAATTTATTGGTGTGAAAATATTCATGAAGCACCTTCAAAACTTAAAAAAGGAAAAGCAAGTGTTACCTTTGCGAGCAATCCGAATGCAGTTGATTCTGGTCTCCTGTGAATGAAAGAAAAGGCTGAATTAATTGTTTTAGCTTAGTACCACAAAGACACAGCGGTTAACGGGGGGAAAAAACGACCACAGCGCAGGTTAATTATGAGTCAGTCTGTTGAAATCCGCAGCCTTGTGTAAAACTCGCAACCCAGACGGCTTTGTGTGTCAAAGTCACCCAGACCTTTGCTACTAGGAGGAAATAATTGAAATTTCCAAGTGGATGACATCTCCTTGTGATATGAGAGACCTCTGCTCCCCTCCACCATGTGAGGCCCCTCACCCGGCGACACTGATTGGCTCCATCTACCCCCTCCAAAACAGCCACCCTATCCAAGAGACGGAGGGCCATGTTACCAAATTACGATTTAAGGAAGTCAAATCAGCCTTTATGGGCAATTATGCTAATCTGTGCTCTGAGATTGGAGTCAAAAACCTTTCACCTAAAACGGTTGCCAAATTAGCTTTTTTAATTGGAAATCTGTTTCAAGTGGATTCTCATCTCCTCTCATCTCTTACAGTGACAGATAAGTCATATTTACTTCCACCCAGGGGTTATTAAAGCAGCTGCAGGTAGTATGTCATGTGTCATCCTGTCCTCTATCAAGGTGGGCTTTAGCTTTTCCAACTGACACCAGTTTTTCATCAAAGTAGCAATTTAATGCAACCGAGTCTCCAATCTTGTTAAGAAGACGGATTTAAAGTATATCGAAGAATCCCCTTCCTTGGGGTGGACTTTGATCGCATTTCATCGAATCTGATTTCAGTCGGCTCTGCTTATTAAATCTGAATCCTTTCTAATCCCTTACACAATCCACTGAGGTTTAGCTTGCAATGTTTGCACGTAAATAAAATTGTAATAAACAAAAATCAAGCCTAATTAATGGTCACAATCTTATTCTATAACCTGAACATAAGATCTTATGAGCCGTCCTACTCCAAACACATTTTTTTATTCTCAGCATTTTCTGATCAGAACAAGTGAGTTCATTTTCATTGTCAATATGATACCTATGAGCGTTTAAAGAAGCATTCATTGATTTTTTCTTTGGTTACTTGAAGCTGAAAAAGCTAAAACACAGCACTGAACACAGCATTATCACCTGAATTAATTTTTTTTATGTAAAATGTTGTCCATTTACACAGAATTTGTTGCTGCCCTGTGTCTGGCCCTGATGTATGTTAAGTCCATTAATTACGCTCCTTTTAGCTCTGTTTTTGGTCTTCTCTCTCCCATCTCTTAAAAAATATGTTTTTTTTAGCTAACAAATGATAAATTATGTTCAGCAGAAAGTCACTAATTTTCAGCTGTTTTATGCCAAATTTTCAAATGGGCTAAGTCTCACTCAGCCTATCAGTTCTTTGCTCCTCTTTAGGACTCTTTCCATTAACTAAACAGTGAATTCTACCTTCTTCACTCTGGCTTTCGGTTTGCAGTCCCAAAGTGCAGAAAAAAACAAAACAAGAAAGGAATCATTTTGTGCCTGAACAGACCCCAAGATGATGCACTTTAAGCTTTGAAAAGTGTTAAAATTCAGAAACACTTTATCATCATAATCACAGGAGTTTGTACGACTTTGATACTATTTTGATGATAAATCATACTTGCTTTAATGTATTTAGTTTTTTATGTCTTTTAAAACTGTATTGCTGTGATGTCTTGTTTTGGAATGCTGAATTTCCCATCTGCACACCAAAGTTACCCTCGGGTACTAATGAAGAAAATCTTCAACCATTTATGCTCAGTACCTTTTAAATGCATTTTTTGCTAAAGCCTTATGATTTCAAACACACACGGACAAATGGTCTCATGCACGGCGTGAGTAGCGTGCCTGGGCACGTGTTTGATTTCTGCCTAAGCAGAGCTCATATGCATGCACATTTATGGAGCGCTACTTGTAGACGTGAGTGTTTTATATTGTAACTTTTTTGCCAAAATACATGTGTCTGGGGAGTACTGAGCAAACGACTGGATAAATAAGACTTGGATTATCTTGCATGAGTTGTGAAAGAGTTTGTAAACACGTTTTTAAATAGTTTTGCTGTTTAACATGATTCTTAAAGACTTTATTCATGAAGCGGGCTTGCCTTTTTCATATTCTTTGTTCAATGTGGAGGCATTCTCCACAAATTCAATATGACACGCTGTGAGTACCTGATGTACAGAAGGTTGAGTGATAATTGTTGAGGGGATATTTCTCTGTGGATTTGTCACCTTTCAGTGCTTCTGAAAAGCCTCTGGTAACCCAAATCACCAAAAACTTTCCTAATATGTGATTCAAGGACTTACATGCATAATAAAAAGCATAAAAAATGATCAGCCTCAATCTAAATTCGAGACCTTGTCATTTTAAATTTTTAACAATTTGGGCATGGTTATCCCCGATCAGTATGAGGTAATATGGATAAAGCCAATGAAAAATTAAAAGCCAGGTGTCAGGTAATTTAACATGTCAGATTGAAATCCCCCAACGTTCCTTTAAACACTGTAGATTTAATGTTACCAGACGTGTTACCTGGCTTTTACCAATGTTACATGGATCGACAGCAGTGAGTATGTGGCAAATGGGAAAGTGATAAAATAAAAAAATAAAATTAATTATACGGCAATAGCATTAGCCAACCCTACAGTGCCATAATTTACCATCGCATTCATAGCTTTGATAGGAAATGGGTGCCTCTCAGCTCGTGTTGCATGTTCTACATTACGTTAACTGTATGCTATAGTAACATCGATAACAAAGCATTTCGTAAATTTGGATGAACTTAACTGTTTGTTAATTCATGGAGAAAAGAACGCTCTGTGGCCTTCAACAACAGCTCTCTCATTTAAGTATAGAGTGTCAGATTGCATTTACAAACGCAGCCAGAGTCAGAGGGTTGGAACAGATGGAGCTGTACCACGCCGACTCTGCTTTGCTCCATGGTTTTCATGGAGACAAGAGACAGTCGACAAAGGTGAGATCCAAGGAACTGTCAATCAAAACGTGATTTGACACACCCACACAGTCTGGATAAATTCCTGTATCTTCAAAATGAGCTGTTTTAAAATTGGTTTTCTTATAGTTGGGAACATTTATTTCCACTTAGATTTTTGTAGATACTTAATGAAACATTCAGCTTTGATATAATATGTGCATTCTTACTATTTAAAGCCACACTTCCAGAGGCTTTAAGTACAGACATTGACTTGTAAGAACTAATGGCTTGCAGCAACAATAGCAGCAATAGTCATTTGATGTTATAGCAAGTATACAGTATGAAGATTTTTGCACATTGCTTTGCTTATAAAAGATTAAAGGACAGATAAAATATGCAATAATAGATCCGTTAGGTAAGAAAATCTGGAGCCAGATCAAAACCAGTTCAGAGCCTAACCCAACCCCAATACGCCGCTCGGTATGTGCAGTAAGTGGAAACCTGGGATGAGTGGCAGGTAATCCGAGACGATGAGTAATGATAAACGCAACAGAAGGTTGAAAATGAAATATCAGTATTATTCATTTTCACTGTAACAGATAGCAGTGATCTAGATATCGACTCCTGGGGAGAAAAATACTTAGAAAAGTGTGTGTTGTTTCCTGCTTGTGTGCTTCAGAAGAAACTGGCAGCTCCAATCACGCAACTTTCAAGCCCCACTGAAGGCAGATCTGCCAAAGCAATTACTGTTTCAATTCAATTGCAGCCCATGGTCCATCGTGAGCCTCGTACATCTAATTTATCCCGGGTAATTGTCAAAATAATATTCTCTTTCTATCTCCCTGAGCAGCCCATCTTTCCTGAAACACAACTATAGTTCAGGAAATAAATGGGAGATGAAAATGTTTGCGGGACAGAAAAAAAAAAGAAAACATGTATTATGATATTCAGCTTGTTGTGTTGGCTGATTTCTGGCTCGGAGCTGCTGTGTCAACATCGCTTTTAATTTGGTCTTAAGGGAGGATCATCACAAATGGTGGTCCATGATGAGAAAAAGCTCACTGCTGATTTGAGACCACAGGGGAAGGATTTCAGCCAGACGCCCAGAGTGTCAGCCCTGAACAGCACCCAGAGGACGCCGGGTGTATCTGCTGGAGAATCAGATACTGATGTGAGGATAGATGAAAGGCTACAGCCAGGCAGGCGCACATAAGCTCCATATGGACCCAATGATTTAAACAGCATTTACTTTCACTGCTTGTGTGCACACTGGCCAGCAACATCTCTTATTCATGCTTCAGTCACTTTTTCAATTGCTCAAGGAGTTCCCTTTTAGATCATTAAAAGGCCTGAGAGGCAGCGTTTGATTTTCTTATCCAAAAAGTTTTTAAAGAGCTTGAGTATGAGGGAATCTGACAACTGGACAGAAAATGCAAGAGTACACAGTGCACTCTGAATGTAATTACCTTTTAAAAGTTGTTCAGATTTATTCAGCCACTTTGCTTGAGTGGTGTTTTTTGATAGAGCACATTTTGAGTCACTATATCTTCATGAAAAAATGTGTTGAACTTCACTCCACCTGAGTGAGCCATCTGTACCATTTGGTTTCGGTATGCTATGCTATAAAAACCCACTAGATGTCACTGTGTCTCTAAACACCTTTTCAGTTCGACTCTTACAGGAAGTTAGTGACAAAAAAAGTCACCCAGGACATGCAGGCTTTGAGTGGTGGGATTTTAACAGGTGGGCATGTTCATTCGACATGTTGTTCAGGTCTTACTGAACAGATTTATGTTACTTTATACAAAATATAAAAATCCTTTAAGGGTCAATTATTTAACGAAAAACATACTCTATCAGACTGTTAATTTAGCCTTTTATGGTTAAGGTAGTGAAGTTAATGTCATTAAAATGAACTTTTTGCTAAGAAATAAAAGAATGTTTGATAATTTATTGTTGCACTGTTGTTAAATGATACATTTAAAGTTATCCATTATATAAATATATATATATGATGTTTGAGATTAAAAAAAAAATTCACAGTTTCAGAGATATTTCCAATGTATTATAATGGTAAATATCAAGCATAAATGCATGAAAATAATACTAGCACTAGCACTAATACTATTGATTCCACGGTCACAAATTAATATATGCTGGTACACTAACATATGATAAGAATTACAACAGTGGTTTGTAATTCTGATTTCTTCTTTTTGATTTACCATTACCATAAACATCGCGTTTCTAAACCATTTGGTTAGAGGCCTATATTTAAAAAGCTATGGGGTCTGTTAAAAAAGAAAAACAAAACAAAACAAAACACTGACTTTTGTTATCACAGCCCCAAGAACATAAAAATGCAAAGAAAAATGTTTCTATAGCTCTTTTTCTTAGTGAGGACATTAAAGGGTAAAAAAGATTTACCATGGGAAACAATCCACCCAAATCCATCCTAAAAATAGTATAAAATACATCACCCCATTTGGTAACAAATAGAGCCTTGTTTATGTAGAGGACTGCCTCCTCTCTCATAACGCCTCCAGCATTATGCCTCCTGACTTCCTTGACACAAATCTAAATTGACTGTCAAGGTTGCTCGATCATAAAAGCGGCGTGTCTGAGCTTCGGAGACAAAAGCCCTGTCAGGCATCTTAATAGTTCTTACCCCTCTGAAGTTGCTGGTGGCCTGAAAGTAGATGAGGTAGTTTTTGGTGGGGTCTAACGGGCTGTTCCAGTAACCGTTGTAGGTGTGGTTGTCCCCCACGGTGAAGGGCGTGGCCTCGGGGAGACTGCTGGGAGCCAGCTCAGCTGTGTAGTAATGCGGGGCCCCTTTGGCCTGCGCCTCGCTGTGGGAGTTCGGTGTGGGGAAACAGTCGACAGTGCCCAGCTCCCTCCTCCTCACCTGCCGGGAGCCATCCTCTTCCACCACCACCACCTGGTAGGCACTGGAGGAGGACAGAGTGGAGCTTAGTACAGCTGTCTGTATGTCTGACAAAACAATCTTTATCATTTATTATATGACCACAGGCTATACTGTAAAATGTGATGGATGTTTGCAGTTTTTGTAATAAGTTTACCTTGTTTTTGTTTTTTTCTCTCTCAAATAAGTTACACTAGCCTGAAGGTTTATTTACACCCTGTGTGACTGCTCCTGCTTCTTGTCTCACTCCTTTGTATTTCTTTTTCATTTTTAGCAGTGTCACCACATTTCCAGATCTAAGTAATTAACTTGCTGAGTACAATATTATTATTGATGACAGGAGTGATGGCCAAATCTATGAAGCTCCAAGTTACAAAAAAAACACAATTTCCTCTTTGAACAGTAATTCAACAATGGCACTATTCATCTGAAGGAAAAAAAAAGCAGAGCAGCTGGCAAAATTATGCTTTGTGTTTATGAAAGCAACCAGAGTTATTAGTATTATTATTTTTCCTTTTAAGAATTAATGACAAGTTTAAAAGGAAATAAATATAATCACAGCTAATACAGTGCTTCTACTTGACGCAAAATCCCCCCCCCCCCAAAATCCAAAAGCTTTTCCAAAATGGAAAATATCAGTTAAAAAAACAAAAACAAAAAAACTTCTAACCATACAAGCTCCCATTTTTGAGACTTTTTTTTGGCATCCAAGGGAGGAGGCACTCAAGCCAATAGTCGGGGTATTGCTTACTCTTTAAATTTCTATTAGTGTGTCCATTTTTGGTTTATTTACTTTGCTCTGTAATCTGTAGCGCAACTACAAACATGATAGATCCCAACGTGAAACCGCTAACCGTATTTCAAAAATCCACTGATGGCTTCACTTGCCACAAAACATATTTGTATTTTCATTATTATGTTTGCCCCCCCCCCAAAAAAAATAAAAACTCATTCCTCCACAAAAGATTGGAGCATCTTTTTCATTTTCTCTCAAATCCTACAGCTTCCATTTACCCCCATCCCTGATTGATTCCTGACGGAGATTGGAGCGTGGTGCTTATTACAGTGACACAGCTGTCAGCCAGTCAACATGTGATTGGGTGACATGATGTCATTCCAAAACTGTCTGACATGGTGACTCAGGTTTCAGCATATAGAGAGCAATATTTAGGGATTTTTTTCTCGGTCGCTGTTTCAATACTACCTCAAGCAGTACAATAAGAGGGGAAATGCATGTCAATCAATTTCAGACATTTCACACATTCTTTGCAAAATAGGATTCGAAAACCTCTCTGGTTCTTAATATCTTGTCTTTAAAATGGTATCTGCTATGCTGCAAGCCCAGAGAACTATTTTCTGGCGCTCTAAGAGAGTTCTTTTTGACTGCAGCTATAAATATCACAGTGTGGAAGAGCAGTGAATGAATGCTGGTGTAGGAGTGAACAGTGTATTAGTTGTACCTGACTGGAGCCCCTCTTGCCAGCGCAGGGCGCAGCAGCACAGTGATGGTGCTCTCGGACTCACTCAGCGGAGAGGGGATGTCTTCATAGTCAAACACCGGGGCTGAAAAAAGAAATAAGTCAAAAAAAAGTTGAAATTTTTCATTTTTGCATTCCTCGGAAACATCAGACATGTTTGGTTTGGGTTTAAAGACATGTAGCTGCACTTCTGTTTAGATATTCTCATAATCTTTCCACCCTGACATGAAATAAAAGTGTGCTATCTTTATTCATTACCCACACATGTCCCCTGTGTGCTGCAGTGTGTGGAGGCCTCCCACACAGTGCCATTGACTGATGATGACTAGAAACAGCAGCCAACTACAGAGAAAACAAGAGGCCCTTATAATATAATTAGGACAGATCTCAAAGCAGCACAACCTCAGTAAAGCTCTGGGGACAATGAGGTTGAGTGTTCCCATCTCTGTTTACTACAGGGAGTGAATAAACTGGAGTATGTAGTGAAGCAAATGGCTATCCTGGTACAACAGATAAGCTGAAACAAAAAAAGGCTGCAGGATGGAATTGGAAATGTTTCTGAGGCAGGGGGGCATTAATGCTTGTTGTAAAAATCTGCTTGTGTAACCTGTCATCCCGAAAAACACACACTCACGCCTGCACACAGCAGCTGAGGTCTGCATTATACATAGCAGCGTCGAGGAGGGTTTGAGCCGGCGCATGTTGGGTGGTTTAAATCCAGCGTGAATTATAAAGGGCTAATGGTGCAACATTACACATTCATGTTTGCCTCTGGCTTCACTCACAGCTCAGCCTGGAGAGAGCGTGTGATACTGTAGGTTGATCTGTGTACCATGACAGCTGTGAGCCCACGTGGGCCACCTTCTGAACCAGATGGAGCAGGTACTGATAATAAGGAGGGATGGAGAAGAGGCGGCATTATTTACAGTGTGGGGTTGCGGCAAATAAAAAAAAGACTTGAGATTAATCGTTATGGTAAAATCTTTGGATCTTTAGATCAAGTGAGGCTAAATAAGTGTTATTTTTATCAATATTTTAACCATTTTCAACCTCAATTAACTGTACTGTAGCGATAACCGCGGTGGGAGAGTACCCGCGAACCAGTCAAACCAATCGCGAGCAGCTCCATTAAATGCAAGCGCACAAATTGGCTGTCACAGCGGTCAATCATGGCGAAAACCCCCTGTTTTGTTAACTGAATAACTCATTGAAACCAAACATATAAAAACGATCACTAGAACACACATCAGGGTGATGAGAACTACCTTCAGTGTCAGAAACCATTTTTGGGAAAAATTTATTTGCCGTGCACTTTGAGTTTTTAGTTTGGCCGATGTCCCATTCACTAACAGGGAGGGGCGGGCTTTATGACCTACACTGCAGCCAGACACCAGGGGGTGATCTAGATTGACATAGTTTTGAAAAAAAAAGTTGCATTTCTGCAGCATAACATTTGCTTTCTGTGTTTCTGAGGACTCATGACAAAAAAGCAGTTCCTAAAAAAAATACATTGACATGTAAATTAATCAAAAGCTGAAAAAAAGCCTTAAATTTTGTGTTCCCTGACAATATTTGCTTCCCAACTGATCCACAGGAACAGTTAAAAGCATACTGGTCCAGTCCAGGTATAAAAGTTAAGGTAAACACTCTGCAGACAGAAGAGATGATGCGACACTTTACATGACGCATTCATTGCCCCCCCTCTCTTTTCAAAAAGAGTTTTGACAGCATACAGCCTCTCGCTGTGAGCACAGCAGCTGCTCTGCCTGGCTGCACCGTGTGTATCTGTGGCTGTGGATATGGTTATAGTTTGGAGTATGGCTGCAATCATGGTTGAGTGATGCTGTGGATACAGTTACGCTAGCTGTACTGTGACTGCTCTTTACTGCTCCTGTTAACATTCGCCAAGAAAGCATTGTTAGGCCATGCAGGCTTTGAACCCACCACGCTTGACTGTGTAACAAACACACCACAGAAGCTCAGGAATACAATAGCTTCAATAACGCTCAGCCAGCACAACCACATCAATTCACTGCACACACACACAACCCCTGCATGCAGTTAGAGTTGCACCCATTACAAACTAATGTGTCAGCTATAATCATAACAACCAAAGCACAGCTAAAGCTGCAATTACAGTGAAGAATGCCACACTATTTCAGCCCGAGCTTCTGAGACACCAAAGTTAAAAACCATATGGCTACTAGAGATTCTCAAGAGATTAACATAAACCGGTTGTTTTAAGCATTTGAACAACAGAAAAAAGGCCTGGAATAGCTTCTGCTCAGCCTGCTCAAGGTTTATACTGATCCAGGAACAAAAAAAAAAAAGTGATGTCTGCTGAGAGTTTGAGCAGCCTAATTTCCACTCTTTCTGTATGCATTCCTGGAAAAATCATCCCCAAGTCCCTGCGTTTTTCTTGGGGAAAAAACATCACAATGGCATGTGATGTTTCATCTGAGTAAACACAATTAGTGGACCACCTTACAGACAGCTATTTGTAGATGAGAGTGTTTCAAATTCCCCAGACAAATTTTCCAGACCAATCTCAAGACCCATACCTGCAACCTTTTCACTCGCAAACACGGCTCCTCTAATTTCTGAGCTGCCTCGTCGTCTTTGAATGGTAAACACAGACTCCGTTTGGGGCGATGTTGGCTGAACAAAGCTGTTTTCAGCCAAACTATTCAAGCTGAACATTTGCAGTTTACTCTAATACAGGTCTGCTCTCATTTCATCAAACAAAAAGGCGATTGCATGTCTGAAAGCTGCTGGCTTCGGGAAAATGGAGATAATTTGTACAATTTAAACGTATATGTGTAATTTAAAGAAAAGCTCTTCAAAAGAAGGTAATTACAAGTCATTACTTAGTCCTTCTATTGTCCACAAACACTAAAAAAACACCTTTTGTTGGGAAAACTAAGTTTTGCTTTTCTTTTGAGTGGCGCTCTGATAATGACTGAATTCGGCATTATTTGCATGCGTTATCAGCATTTAAGTGCTTTGGAGTTTGCCATTCAGGACCATACTTTGATCTACTCACTTGCGCACGCATATGCACGCACACGCACACACACGCACACACATGCACACACACTACAACTGAAGCAAGCAGAAAATTCTACAGCAGCTGAAAGCCTCACCAGAGATGTTAGTGGTGATCTCTGTGAGCGCCGTCTGGCCGAATCCTTTGGCAGTTCGAGCTCGTACCGACACCAGGTAAGTGGTTCCAGGATGCAGGCCGGAGAACATGTGGTAGGTCTCGTTTCGCAGCTTGGACACTGTACGGCGAGGACCTGGCACGTTAATGCCTGGGTCTGACGACTCAATACTCTGGTAGCTGATCTGGAAAGAGAGTAAAGATGACACCAGATTTAGAAAAATCTGCAGCCGTGCTAGCTGCTCTTTCAGGTTTTAACCCTTCAACCATGAAATTTAGGGTAGGGCTGCACAGTTTATCGTTTCAGCACTGACATTGTGTGTTACGCATATGCAATAGTTGCAATGCAGGAAATGCAATTTCAAAGGCAAATATACTCAAACAAGTCATGCTAAATATTTTTTGCTGATTGATACAAAAGAAAAACTTCTCATTTTCCATGACTAATGTTACGGGTCAAGCCTTTATCTTTAACCCTATCAAACCTGGATCGGTGTCACTTCTCTTGTCGTGCAATTAGACACCTTGCAAAAGTATTTCAACCAAATCCCGAGGAGATTGGTATGTAAGAAATTAGGAAATTTAAAAAAGCTACGGAAAAAATGATAAGAAAACTACATTTTTCAATTCTTTTTTTATAGAATCACTTTAATTTTTACGATTTAAGATGACTTATTTGTTGTTGTTTTTTTTTAATTATTTTTATTTTTTACTTTTCCATTTGTTGTTATTTTAGGGTGAGCAACATGCATTATTAATACGACATGTTAGATCATTGACTTTAGCCTGGATTGATAGAAGAATAATACAGGTGTACAATAGAAAGAGTACCAAAAATTCCCCTCCTCCCCCTCAGAAAAGTCTTCAACATGAAGAGGAAATTTTCATTTTTCATTAAGATGCAGATGCACTATATATATGTATCTTTTTTTTTTTTAAATAGCTCAATGTTTGTTTTTTTTCCAATATCGTGCAGCCCTAATCTAGGAGATCAACCATTCTGGACTCAAGTGGTGAACTGACAATCAAACCAACATTGCCACCCCTGTAGCTTTTCCAAAAGGGCGCAAGAGGAGGCGTTGAGTCTGTAAAAAATGATCAAACTTTCAAAGTGTGAAGGTTCAAACACCTTAGCATGTGTTTAAATCAGGTCATAGTAAGTATACCCTATTTTTTCCATTGTTAGGTAAGAACAAATCTTGCTGCACCAGCCTGTAGACTCTATGTAATATGCTACACACAGCATATAGCTTATTATCCACACTGCCTGAAAGATTGAATTTAGATGGCGTTTTATTTAAAGGCTCTCTCACGAGAAATGCCTCTCAATTAATCTCAAAATGTCGTCTCACGGCGCAGATCTAATAAATCTTGCGCTGCAGTTAGCCACCGATAATCAGACTCAGGTACATTCTGTGTCATATCCTGCTTCTACAGCTCTGCTGGCCTTATTTTTTCACCGTTTCCCAGATTAGTTGATAAAGTAAAGCCAGAGGGAAAAAAGACAACACTGAAGATGACAAAAAATGAATGAAGACCAGCTTGATGTTATTGCTTTTTTGTAGCAATTTGATGAATGTGTTTAAGTCTGTAAATCAAAATTCATAAATGTGAGGAAATCAGCCAGGCGGATTGAAAAAGTGCCCATTCGTCATTCTGGTGGCTGCTCTTCAGTGGTTTACTTAACAGTGCGACCTTGAAGCTGGTGGTTCCACAGTTTGAATTTGGCACAGCTGGCGAGGATTGTTCTTTTGTTCATGTTAATTTATTCCCTCAGTCCAGAGAAACGGACTGTAAGTCAGCTGGAAAAACTACAAGTGAAAATGTGTGGATGTGTCTGACTGTGTAGGCGTGTTAACAACCTTTACAGGATGTTCCCCTCCAATTTAACAAGCTGGCATAGGCTTCAGATCCCCATGACCCTGAACAGGATACGTCTTTTTGAAAATGAATAGATACTATAAATGAATGGATGGGTCCATGGATGGCAATAAAATGACAGGTCAGCACAATATGACATATTGGTTATTGATTAACCCATAGACAGACTACAGGACATTATTTATGGGGGACTAGATGATTGCTCTTGCCTTGTTAAGTATTTCAACTGTTTCTGTTTCGGATAATAAATTCTATGTTTACTCAATGTTTTCCCTGTTTCCCTTCAAGTTTCATGAGTCCAAGGCCAAGATTTTTATGTAATGTTGACAAACTCCCTCGTAAGTAGCTGGATGTAGAGCTTTATCAGTATTCTATGATGGCTGATATTATTGGCCGATTTTAGCTTATCGAAAAGATATTATATTGAGTATATGGTTCTGAGGGAAATTTTGTAGAGGCACTTCTGATATATACGGAAGCCCTAAGCGGACGTGTTTTTTTTTTTTTTTTTTCACAAGCCATTTTCTCGATATAACGAGATAACGAGATATTATCATTCAATAAAGTTTAAAAAAAAAAAACAACAACAAAAAAAAAAAAACCCAAAGTTCGTTTTCTCGAGATAACGACTTAATATCTCGGGAAAACAAAGTTCGTTATCTCGAGAAAACGGAGTTTGTTTTCCTGAGATATTATCTTGTTATCTCGAGAAAACGAACTTTGTTTTCCCGAGATATTAAGTCGTTATCTCGAGAAAACGAACTTTGGGTTTTTTTTTGTTGTTTTTTTTTTTTTTAACTTTATTGAATGAACTCAGAAAAAGAAGTGGCGGGTGGATGATGTGACAGCAGGTGCCGTGCGGTGTTCAGCGCGGACAAATGCGCAAGGTAAGATGATTATTACAGGAACACATCACCCAAATTCATCAGTAATCATAACTAGATTATTATACTGTTGCTCCGGTGCTTTTTGGTACGTGCAGGGGCGAGAACCTGCACGCATTTGTCCGCGCTGAACACCGTACGGCACCTGCTGTCACATCATCCACCCGCCACTTCTTCTTCTGACGTTCATTCAATAAATTTAAAAAAAAAACCAAAAAACAAAGTTCGTTTTCTCGAGATAACGACTTAATATCTCGGGAAAACAAAGTTCGTTTTCTCGAGATAACGAGATAATATCTCGTTATATCGAGAAAACGGCTTGTAAAAAAAAAAAAAAAAAAAAACGTCCGCTTAGGGCTTCCGTAGATATATACTGTTGCAAATCTTTGAATTGACATACAGTGTGTGCAGTTGGCTTTGTGTGGTCAGCTTAGAAACACAATGGAGCCAAGAGGCAGGATTTATTCTGTTAGAAGTGCAGAGAGAGAGAACATTAAAATGGAGCATTTGTAGGTTGTTTTGTTATTGAGGTTTTGTCTCAACAGACACCCGAAGGACACTTTGTTATGACCTTATGGGTCTTCAGAGATGTAAAATACCCTGTATTTTAGGATATTTATGTATTCTCAACAAGCAGCAACCTCCATGATGGCAAAAAGGAAGCCAACATGAAAGAGCCAAAAACTGCAGGTCCTCAAATGTCCACCTGAGGCTGCCTCCAAAAGTGCGTCAATCCCCATGCTTTCGAAAATATGGGGAAAAGGATTGACTGAAAAATGCAAGGAATTAGTTAGTAGATATACAAATGTATTATTTTTTTTAAAAAAAGCTAAGGAAAAAATGTCTAACAAACTGCATTTATAATGATCATAGTTCCATATTTTAAATTATTTTTACAGAATAACTTTCATTTTCAAGCAGTTTTTCAGGTAACTTTTTTATAATTGTTTTTTTCTTTTTTCTTTTTCTGTTTTTTTTGTTGTTTATTTTTTGTGCAAATTTTTAGGTAATTCCATTGTACTTTTCACTATATATATATATATATATATATTTTTTATTTTTAATTATAATTATAATTTATATTATATTATAATATATTATATTATGTTTATTTTATATTATATTATAATTTTTACTAATTTCTGGGTGTTTTTTTTTTCCCTTATTGCCTTCTTACAATGTTTTTGAAAAAAAATCAAACCAATATGCTCAGGTTTAAAAGGGTCAATTGCTTGTTAGCTTTGAGGTTAACTTATGGTGCTTATTGAATATTTAAGTGCTTTTGTACCTCACTCTGCTGCTTGATATTTATGTCAAACTTTTTCTCTCTAAATTCCTGTAATTAGTTTAATTATTGTTTTTTTTCCTTGCTTTTATTGTCCTCTTTTATTCATTCACCTATTATCATTTCTTGTGTGTTATTGTTTATGTATCAGAGGTTGAGGGTGGGTGGGAAGGAGTAAATTCTGTTTGCTGGTCGTAACATTCATTGTATTTTGCCCTTATCATTGATAATTCAATAAAAACATGAATTTAAGAAAAAAGAAAAGAAATCTTAAAGCTTAGTTCTCATAAATGATGTAAAGGTGGTTAAGGTTGTTTAGGGATCAACCAGGTGCCATCCCTTAATGTAGTAACAAACTCACCTGATAACAGATATGGGCTGATATTTTGTTATCACACTCTCAAACACTGATAATAGGTTTTGGCGTCCAGTGTTGCACATTCAGAGCAGCAGTATTCGGGGTTAGGACACCTCATCTGTATGTGCAGCAAGGTCACAGCACTCCATTCCCTGACTCTCTTTCCCAGCTTCTTCTTGTGAATGGAAACTAGTTTCTCTCCCAATCAGGTGACCGTGTGTTGAGCCATAGTGGACCTTCAAATCCACTTACAGAGAAAAAGGCTCTAAAACCTTCATACTATAAAGGTCTATGGGTGATGTGGGGCCGTCCATAATTAATTAGAAACATTTAAAGTTGCCCCCTTGTGGAGGCATCTCTTAGGCAAATAAGTAATTAGAGTGGTTGTCCCCCATGTAATTACAGCCTGAAGTCTGCACTTCGGCTTCATTACCATATGAACATGTACAGTAAATCCCATGAACTGTGAAAAGTGGGTCCTCCTCACTCTAGTGGCTGCGGCTCATGTGTGCTACCAGCGTTTGGGCAAGAACCAGGAAAAAACAAGCCTGGGGGGACTAAAAGAGGGGGAGCAGCACAGTCTTTAAAGTGAACAGAGGACAATTTCTCTTGATTCAAGTCATTATACTGAAGGAGGATGAATAAAATAGATATTGGCAAGGGGGAAATAACATCCTACACCTGGAGAGGATTAAGTGTGCGATGTTAGGGCGGCGATTGTGAATTTTCCTACCTCGTACTGCGTGATGAGGCCGTTGGGTTCTACCGGTTCCTCCCACTTGAGGAAGATCATGTCATCGAGCGGGGTGAAGGTCAGGGACTCCGGAGCGATGCCGCCAGGAACTACAGCAGGAGAGAAAAACAAGCTTCTCTGAAACAAACACTCCGCTCGGGTCTCAAGTTAATGGACTCTCGCGCGGGCATACCAGGGGGTAAAAACACATCTGACAAAGCGAAAAAGGCACAGGGCCAGGGAGGGACGGGGGGAGGACAGAGGAAAAAACGAGGAGAATAGAGAGACAGTGCAGAAGGGGAGGTGATGAAAGGAAACGGTGCAGCGGCTTGCTCTCAGCCCTCAGGATGAATTGAGATTCTGGCTTCTCCTGTCTGATAACAGAGCACCGTGTCTTGGGGGATGACAGTCGATTTTTCTTCTTTAGCACCTTACTGACAGAAAAACAGCAGAGTAATCCAACCTGTGAACTGGCAGAGCACCTCTTTGGCTTAATGAGATGCATCTCTTTAAAGGAGTACACCTACTTTTTAGCTGCCAAGTGCTGGATAGTTTACTACACTCTGAGAATAAATAATCATTCACAGTGGATTGTTGGCTCTGGTGTCTGGTGGTAACACCAGGTGATAATAGCCTTTTAGCATTTGAAAGTCGGATCGACATTACTTCTCTGCGTTCAAACGCTTTGAACAAGTGTTTAAATCCTGCAAAATGGCTTTGAATTAGTTTGAAAACATGGGGAAACAAGCAATGAGCAACATGCCAATAAATGTCCAGCAAAGTGATAGAAATTTGTCGATTCATAAAATTATTTCAAAAAAGCTAGGGAAAAATATATAAATAGTAAAACTAAATGAGTCTCTGCTCGTTGTAAATTGTGCCTTCTTTGTTTTACTTCTTTCAGTTCAGAGAAATAGGTTCATCCTGGTGCATAGAGCTCAACATTGCAATTGATATAAGAAAATAAACTAGTTTCTTTTGGCTGTTGCAACTACTGCGAAACAAAATAGCAGAAGTTATATTATCATATATTACATTAATTATATGGTAATATTATTATATATTGTTAAAGGTCTAAAATGTGTCTTTCGCCTGCTTTATGCCTATAAAGATTGTTTGCACCATGTCAGTGACTCTTGCATTTGAGTCCTGCTGTCAAAACTACATGAAAAAGGGAGTCATTTGTCTTTGTATGCTGTCTGGTTCAGAAATTAGCATTTCTCGTCATTCTTGTGGACATCAATTCAAGATTGCGGCAAAACAAACCCCATGGGCCATGAGGTGACCTCGGCAACAAGGCAAATCCTTAACTAGACACCATTAGATTCCTAAAAAACAGGTTTAAAAAAAAGCCATTTGGGTAAATTGGGAATCTATTTCTCCTGCTAGACTATTTTGTTTTATTTCCATTTTACACTACATACATTCCATCTTTATTCTTACACGAAAGTCATTTTTTCAAACTCTCCTGGGGTCATATTAGCTTGATGTTACTATACATACAGGAAAAAAAAATCACCAATAACTTTTTGTATCTGAGGGTATAAAGGTAGCCTATAAACATAGAAGTGGTCTTTATGTTTTTGTGTTTGCTGTGCGTGAATCACTACATTCTTCTCTCTTTTAAAATCAAACTCTTTTGGCCTGTCTGTTTCGCCTCAGAAGCCGAAGCTGAGGTAGGCAGAGCGTGCTGGAAGAAAATCCCGCCGTATCCGTGAATCCCTGACAGCCAAATCTGCGTCCTAGAAGCAGCCGAGAAACAGCGTAAGCAAAGTGCTTCACCACTGTTTGATTGTTGAGCCCATAGGAAACAGGCAGGAGGAACTGTCACCGGCTGCGGCTCAATTACTGCAGTTGAGAGGGTGATGGCGGCGCTCCTTGTGACAGGGGGATTGGGGACTGTCAGACTGTCAGAGTGGCATTCAGTGGCTCAAAAGCAAAACTTTCCATTGGTGCTGACATTCACAATATCAAGTAAAGCAAGTGGGGAAAAACAATCACGGCTTGTTTTTTTGTTTTTTTTTGACACGTGTGTTTAAACTTGTCACTTCCTAACCAGTCGAATCTAATGAATAAAAAAAAATGCTGCATTCTGTATGTTATTTATGTAAATTAATTTCCTCCTGCCTATAAGACAGCAGCGTGTAGGTGTGGATAATTAAGCACACTGTCTGTATTTCCATAACTCCTCCACGTTTTTTCAAGTGTTGCTGTAAAACGGAATGTAAAAACAATACTTAATTGTTAGCAGATGCTCAGAGACATTTTGAAGCAATGACAAAAAAAGCTGCCTATTTCATACCGCAGCCGTCATCCCCTCTCACTCTCCTCACCAGGTCAAGAATCTCCCTGAGTGGCATTCAATTACATTGAAAAGTCTCGCTTATTCTACATAACAATACGCGTTTGACCTCCTGTACTTCCACTCTCTGGGAATTTGCATGAGAATGTGCCTAATCTGCTGATGTACACAGGAAAATATTAATACAAAGATAAGCAAAATCATTTTACCATTTTGCTACCAGCCACGGCTCGAGCTGATTAATGTTCCACTGGTCTCCATTTAAAAGGCTGATCTTCCATTTAGTTACGCTGATCCAGCTTATTTTGTGAGTCAATATTTGTGTTTTTTTTTCTGGTGCTGGATGACTAAAGGCATGGATTTGTGTAAGCAGCGCACAATAATTATATGAGCATGAGGGAGCATGCAATGAAAACCAGAAATTTAAGAAGTTCTGAGAAACTGCAACAATAAAGAGCTTCAGTGCACACACAAAAAGTCATCCTGTTCTCCATAATGATGTTTCACACAGATGCCTTCCAACAAACCCTCGCATCTTTTGTCCTGTCTACTGTTCACTGCTGGGTGAAATAAAAACCGCCCACTCACTGTCTTCCTCAGTCTGGAAGGTGACCTCTCTGCTTTCCTTCTTGCCTTCGGGGTTGGCCAGCGCCAGCCGCACGTGGACGGAGCGGAAGGGTGGCAGGTCTCTCAGGGTGAAGTGAGAGGTGTTGCGATCCACGGACAGGCACTCTCTGACGGTGGCGTTGTTCCCTCCACTGCCCCCTGTCGGCATGGAGTAACGGTAGCACAGGGACAGCGAGTAGGTGTGACAGCGGGTGAGGTTGTAGCCCAGCGGCTCCCACTGGAGGGCCAGCTGCCGGGGCTGGATCTCTGCAGCCGTCAGACCCCGCAAGGCACGCATGGGCTCTGGGAGGGACAGGAAACAGAAAATATATCAATAAAGTGCAAATGATGAGCTCATAATTACCATCTTATGCAAATATATCAAACTCTGTGAGGAAGAAGCTCACTAAGCTAGAAATACTTTTGGACAAATTGCTAAATCTTGGAAGTTGGAGGTAAAAAATGCACATTTTTCAGGACCAACAAGTTTCAGATAACCAATGAACCAACTGTCCCCTCGAATGAAAAGTAGCATGTTGAGTTGGTTCAGACGTCTAATCAGGAGGCCTCTTGAATGCTTGCTTGTGGAGGTAAATGGACTTGCACTTGTAGAGCACCTACATATCTGGTCTTTTACTTTAACCCTTTGTGAACTAAGCAAATGTTTTTCAGAAGCATAGGTAAAAGGCAATGAGCAACTTAAGAAGAAATAATCCAAAAATGATAAAATAAAAAGCAAAAGAAAATTATCTAAATATAACAAAATAAAACCAAAGAAAAATAATTAAAGAAATAAAACAACAAAAAACAAAAAGAGGTAAATGACCCAAAAAGTGCTTTAAAAAAATAATACTAATTCTGCAGCAATAATAATTAAAGTTTTTCGTTTTCGAGTTTTTGAAAAGAAAGCAAACCCATTTGCTCAGATTCTGAAAGTTTAAATATGTGTTAAGGTGTCTGAATGCAGCACAAGAAAAGTGACGTGTTATTCTAAGTAAAGAAGTGTCAGTACTCAAACCTTGAGCTACTATTGGACAAATTCTTAAATTTTGGAGGTTTCTGGTACAAAAATGCACATTTTTTAGAACCAACGGATGAATGAACCACTGACCAACGAACCACTGTCCCCTCAATTTAAAAAGAGTATGATGGGGTGGTTCTCATCAGAGAGCTGCTTGAATGCTTGCTTGTGGAGGTGAATGGTAAATGGATTTGCAATTGTAGAGTGCCTTTCAAGTCTTCCGACCACTCAAAGCACTTAATCAACCCTTTGAGACCTGAGCAAATTAGCTTGCTCTCAAAAGTAAAGGTAAAAGGCAATGAGCAACTTGAGAAGAAATTAGCCAGAAATTAGCAAAAAAAAAAAAAAAAAAAAAAAAATTGAAAAAAAAAAAAAAAAAAAAAAAGTACAAGAAAATTACCAGAAAATTAGAAAATAAAACCAAAGAAAAGTAAAAGGTAAAAAACCAAAAAAAGTTCTGTAAAACAGTTTTAAAGAAATAATTATGATAATTTATAAAAAATACTTTTCCAAATCAAAAAAATCCAAGCAATTTGAAGAACAGCTCTTGCCAAGCTGCTCATTTTTCTTTTTTTTTCTTGTGTTTTTGAAAGACAGCAAACCAAATTGCTCAGATTTCGAAGGTTTGTAAAGGTGTCGGAGTGCAGCATAATAAGAGTGATGTTAATCCAGGTTTCAAAGGGTTAACTCTGGTGGCTGAGGCTACCATACAAGGTCCTACCTGCTACCCAGCTTCAGAATTCACACACGCTCACACACCAATCAAACTGCCAATCTTCTGATAAGTGGACGACTAGCTCTACCTTCTGAGCCACAGCCTCAAGGTAAGGTGTTCTGGGAACATCCAATTATGAGGAGGCACAAAAGCAAAGCCAGAGCACACCAGAGAGACTATATATCCCATCCAGCCTGAGACCACCTTGGGATCTCCCATGATGACGTGACTGGGGAGACAGGTGTCTGGCTACTTTGCTCCCACTGGACGGTGACACAAAAAAAAAAAAAAAAAGACAATGGATAGGTGGAAAAGCGCAATTCAAAAAGGTAGAGGGGACGAGATGCTGTTCTCTGTTGCAGCACATTTTTGTGATTTATGCTGACAAGACGAGAGTATTTTTACCTAAAACTCCTACCCAGTAGAGCTTAAAAGACAAACACTGATGGGGAAAAGACGACAGCAACAGCTGCAGCTGTCTTTGCAAACTTAGACTACGAGGTTACAGAGGGGTGAAATCAATGAAAAAACAAAATTTCCTCAAGAAGTGCATCCCTCCTAACATAAAGGAGGCTCTGTAGAGGACCAGCGCATGGCCTTGGCAGAGAATCAATTCTGAGGCCTAATTACTGCTGTCATGTGTGAAAGCTGTGATTGCTGATGTCTGTGTCCCTGTCATGCAAAATGTACAGTTCCAAGCACACGAGGGGGTTATTTCTGTCCCGTAGCCTGGCCTGGATCTTCAAGCGTGCTGCTGAGACATCAGATAAACCGAGAGGAGGGCGATGCCTTCAGCATGGCACAGACTGGCAGTGCAGAGCTGCATACTGCTGGGGGCCAGGACTGAGGGGGGGGCTAGCTCCAGCCCTGCTGCTTCACTAAACATAGATCAGAAGCCTAAATGAATGAAGCAATGTCATGGAGGAGACATCAGTTCTGAGGGGGCAGAGATGAGACGGAGAAGGAAATGTCCTCAGAGTCCTTGTTGTTTTGAAAGATGTTTGCTCTTCCCCAAAAGGGTGAAACTGAGTTTGGCTGATTTGTGTCTTCCCAGGCAAGACTGATCCAAGCTAAAACCTTTCCGCGGAGGACCATCAATCAGTCATACAGCCCAAATGTTACTTTGAAAAATTGCATCATGATCATCGTGTCAAAGGTGTGTGAGAATAACTGGCTCAATATCAGATTTTTTAAAACAATATCAGCTCTGCACAGCTGTCTAAACCTTGCTGTAACAGGTTCTGCCACCAGGGGCCCACTCACTGAATGCTCACTTTCTGCTCAAGACACCATTACTCATCATTACAGCAAACTCTTTCCTGTCCTCCCCACCCACCAGTCCTCCAACCAAGTCCTACCCCAAACTGACATTCAGCTTGATTAGCCTAATCAGAGGGATTAGCCAGAGGCACGGGGAGTGAAGGAGGGGAAGGGAGGCCGAACAAGAGTTGAGCGGCGGAAGAGAAAGAGATGAATGAGGCAGAGTCCCTGTGGGTCTGCACATTTCATCTCATGCTCCTCATCTTTAACAGCTGCCTCAGTGAGCTGCCACTGAGGCCGATCCCTCCTACCAGGAGCCATGTTGGAATTATGATGGACTATCAGTGCACATCCCGATACTTACCATTGAGGCCGCACAGGGTTTGGACGACTGACATGCATATTTCGAATGAGTTTCTGCAGGTATCAATTTCTCGAAACTGAACTGTTAATATCTAAATCACGTTGATGGCTTCATGACAGTTTAATCTGATATCTATCGAGCTTCCAGTCGTTTTTGACGTGCTTATTGCTATTAGTGCGCCTGTCGTGGGCTGTTTACATGTCAACAGAATCTTTAACCTACATGACAGATTATACGTTTGGAATGGAGAAGTAAACTGCAGAGACGAAACTTGGAAGCTGCGTTTTCAAACTGTGTGAGCAACACGCTGTTTGTGTTTGATAAATACAACATGCGTTTGGGGGTAGAGTGCGTCAAATGAGCGCATGGCAAACCAGCACAAAAGCGGCAGCAAATCTGGCCCGCTGTGTTTTGGGTCTCTGTTGTCTCGGCACAATTATTAGTTCAAACGGGAGAGAACACAACACACTTTTCATGCAAAGACTTCGAGTTGATGGAATTGCACTTGGTTGCATGCATGAAAAGTGATGGACAGTAATTACTGAGCATACTGAGGCCTTAAGACGAATGGGCTGAAAGAAATACATATGCTACCAGTTTTTACAAGGATTATGTATTTTTTCTACAGACTGAAACTTAGATCATAGGACTTATTTGAAACATGCCAATAATCAGGCTACTCTTATGCACTGTTTGTACATTTTCTTAAAAATAGTAATGCACAAAAATGTGTGCGTATCCCATGATGAGCTAATAATTCGTGCATAACCCATGAATCTGGAGGACCACGATCACCCAATGTGCTGCTGGTAGCAAAGACGGTAGCAGCACAGAGCAGCCCAATTAAGGCTCATTTATACTCTCTTTATGTTCAAAAATAGATTTGTCCATTTCAAACATTTTAAATGTCACTGCCCTCATACTTCCATGCATGCTTTATGTTGGTATAAATACAGCAAAGAGAGGACCCCAGTAACCAGTCCTAAAACCTGAATATCCATCAACATTTCATCTCATCTCCAATTCAACGGGTTTTTTGAATGGGTTTTTTGGTTAAAAGCCTTAAATGAGGTTTGTGGTAAACAAAAGCTAAAGAGACTCTTTGTTCTTAGACTTAAAATACAACAATACATACCCCAAAGTGAACTTTGAGGCTTTTATGTGTCTTGAAAAAGACTATAGCTAACAAGTGGCTAAATGAGACTACAGAATGTCATCACTCCGCACAGTGCCAAAAACAAATTCATAGTGTAGTTCGTTTTAGCCTAGCAATAGCTTTTTATTTCTGGCTATTGCATTTGGTCTTCCAAAATCCTGAAAGTGGTTTTCAATCATGAAGATTACCCTTTGTGGGGGCACTAATTTGATGATATCATATGAACTGTTGTGAGTGCGTTTTCGTTGGATATCATACCAGCCATTTTATGAGGATAGGCTCCGATAGGCATGGGCGGTATCACAGTATTACGATATACCTGTGAGTATTTAGTGTGATTTTGAATGCTGCCAAATATACTGATCCTCATCTTTTTATCAACTTCATACTGGAGAGACAGCATTAGGTTTTGCATGCAGTGTGCATCACCTGCCACCGGAGGACACATGCTGACTGCATGTTGAAGCGAACAAGACTGTGAGCCGACGGTCAACATGACCTGTGCCATCCCTGCAACAGCAGACAGACGCAGGGAAAACAACTAATTCACATTTGACTTGGTGAACTGAGAGATTATTTTAACCAAGCCAAAGCTGCTGATTGTGACAATAGTGGAATAACTAACTAAACAACTAACAAGACTGACCAATACAGTTTTGTTAAGTTTTATTTTGTTTCTGTTGAGTTGGAATAGTGTTTTTTACGATTTGACGAGGCAATTCAGCTAGTCTTTTTTCGGTAGAAAGAAACAGCAACTCAGAAGGCTTATAGTTGTCTTTCTCTGTTTAATGAGAAAAAAAGGTGGGAGAATATTACTTTTTGTTGACATTCCGTGGCTTTTAATTTAACTTTATTCATTTATTGACTATTTATATATTTTATTCTGGTTTACAGATTTACTACTTTCTTAATCATTTTATTATTTGTACATATTTATTCATTTTACTTTATGTTTTTATCCTTAATGTACCTCTTTTTTTTTTTTTTTGCATATTTCACCCAATTACTCATCTACTTATTTATTTATTTTTATTGCTTTTATCATGTTATTCACCAGTCCTTTTATCTGCTTCCTTATTTATTTACTTTTTCATCTTTCATCTATTGATTTTATCCTGCCTCTGGTGTTTCCTCACTTATGATAGCGTTTCCTCAGTTCCCGCTTTTAACGAGTACAATTATTTGTGTTTTTATTTACATGCTTGTGCATGTGTGTGTGTGTGTGTGTGTGTGTGTGTGTGTGTGTGTGTATGTGTGTATGTGTGTGTGCATGCGTGAGAGTGTTTCAGGGGGTGGGGGTAGATTTTGTTTTTATCGTGAAAAGCACTCTGTGTTACAGTTGAACTGTATGAAAAGTGCTTTACAAATAAAGTCTGATTGATTGACTGATTGATTGAGTGTATTGTGTATTGTGTATTGAGAAGACTGAAAATGGCAAGACAGCCTGCGGATTTAAAGAAGGACACTAATGTTGTCATACATCCCGATGAAATTCTAGGAAGATACCCGCCCAAGCCTATGCTGCAATGTCACATAACTATTAGGTGACGAGACAGGAAGCATGAACCCTAAGGTACATGAATAACATATGCTTTCATGCCCAATCACTTATTTGTAACTACAAGAAAGCATGAATGCTGGGGAAAAAAATCACGAGCGCACATCTTTCGTTTAGCATCTGAAGTGGTGCTCTGTGTAGCCGGCCACCCTCGACGATGGCCCATGGGATTGCAATCCTCTGCACCAGTAAGTCTGAATGTCACACTGGACGACTGTCTGAAAAAGAGGAGCCGCTGTGCTAAAAGAAATGGCTCTCTGTGACACATTAGGAAGACAAATTCATCCAGAGTTTTGTGTCACGGGGCCTCCGCTGTGTGCTGAATTCCCCCTGCGGATAAAGCTTCACATCTGAGCAATGGGAGTTGACAGGAGGTGGGCGAGAGGAAGACGTTGACGAGAGTGGATCAAAGAGTGTGGCAGGTGACAGGGGCGTCATGCCGTCTACTTGACAGAGCGGCAGGGTGCCTTTTTCACCCGCATGAGTAGCACTGAGGCTAAAACGCAGATGAGAGGTGGCGACAGGACCTTGTCCTCTGCCTGCGATGACACGAGAGCCTCGACTCTCACATGAGCTCTTGAGCTAAACTTCTGTCTACAGCTAGCTTCAAACCAATCATTAACCCACATATCCGGTGCTCCAAATATGACCCCGCACACATTACCTGCTGTTTTTCACGACTCACCCAATCCTCTTCTTGTATGTAAATTACCATAAATAAAACCACACCTTGGCACTTAGTATAAATATATGTTTTCATTAGGGGGTAAGCCTGGGATACATAAAAAGAATCAGACACCTTTCATGCTACAATCACAACAAACGCACCTTTTGTTCTCAATGGCTGCAGGCAAGCTACATGTTGTTAAGCGACGCGTCAAAACAGTTTGATGCAGCTCCCAGCTGCAGCTCAGAGCATCAGAGCGGGAACACACTCTGAAACACTTTTCTGTATCTATGAACTAAGGGAACCATATGGTCTTGTGTTTGTTGTTTTGTAAGGATGCTTCGAGTTTGCAGTGCACGCTAGTGTTGTTATAGCAACTCATCAAAAGTCGCATGACCAATTATGGTTTCTTGGACCAAGAAACATCTTGCTATTTTTGTATAATTGGTAGAAGGTACATTAATTGCAGTCAACTAATAATAAACAACAACCTTATAGTGCCAATGATTTTCTTGAACTCTTTATTTCGTTTTAATTGCTTCACTGCTTTTATTGTCACTTTGTCTTGGCTCAGCATGGCATGCTATATAATTAGGGAAAGTTGGACTACTCATAAATTCCGTCAATTTGCAAATGAATGATACAGGATGCATGCTGTAGGAACGTTTTTACAGGGAAAAAAATTCACAAGCAATAACCGTCTATTGTATAGGTTAGTAGTCTGAAAAGCCTACTCAGATTATTAAAAGTGCATTAGGTAAATATGGGCATAATTTATGTTTAAAATGTTTAAAAGAAAAAGAAGTAATGCTATCAACAGAGTGTGAAGAAGTAACACCTTTGATGTTATGTCCAAGATGCCTATGAATTGTATTATAGCCAGTGACGGGCTGTCCCCTCTGTAATAATACATCTGGCCTGAGTGTGTTGCAGGAGAGGATGAAGAAGTTGAGCCGGTAGGAGCATAGAGTCAATGGATAAGGCGTGCAAGTTACAGCCTCAGTGACGGCCGTTGTCCCCATCACAAGGAGCTCGGGGAAAGAAGCAAAATTCAACAGAAAAAAAAAAAAAAAAAAAGCGATGTAATAAGAAGCAAAATTAGAGTAAATATCTATGTGAAATGCTGGAGACAGCTCCTGGAGAGTAAAAAGATGCAGTTTGATGCTGAACTCACAATGTTTCTTTTAGACTGGTAAGTCTGAACATCTAACATTGACTATTTACTGAACCGTGTCTTTGGTGTAACTGATGACAACACAAACTGTAGGCTCACAGTTTACAATAAACTTTTCAAATGGCGTGATGTGACTGTTCTCTTGTTACTGTGGCGTTGCTGAAACTGAGCTAAGTGAGCTATAAAGTAAACTACACACAAACACCACATGTGAAGATCATAAGACAGCAGCCTTATTTTGACCTGTATTCTTGCTCTGCTGTTAGTTTTGAGTCACCTTTATTTATGACTGATGACTGTAAATTTCAAGTTGTATGAACACAGTAGTAGACCGACATTTAAAGGGTGAAATACTGCCCGTTAATTGGTCAGACTAGGTGTCTGGAACTTACATAATGCACCTTTAAAAATATGTTATTAATGCAGGAAAAAAAGCATTGGGGACAGGTTTTTTCCTTAAATCTCATCAAGATGTTATGTGGCACAGGTCACATGGCATATTAGTAGTGGCCACTGGAAAAATCACAATCACAATCATGCAGTTTGAGGCAAAAACCATGCAGGTTTTTGCATGCAGTATTTTCTTTTCTTTGTATTTGAATATTTCTGCATATTGAGGTCCCTAAACAGTTGAAATTGCTACCACCTACTAGCTGAGCACACAGATACAGTCAATCAGACCAATGTCAGCGGGGAACTGCATTGCCAAAGCCAACAAAGCATTATTTTGGTGTGTGTGTATCACCACAGACCTGTGGAGGAAACTAAATAGAAGGTAACCACAGTGCTGCTAGATGGGTGGAAACTGACTGCAAACCAGTCAACATCAGTCAACAAATGTGTTCATTTGATTCCTAAACAGGACTTCCCTGTTAATACAGACTTCAAAACTGTTTTAAAATACGAAATCATGTAATTGTAGATGTGGAATAAAAACTCTGATGAAGACATCTTAATTCGAAACTTGTTGGCGCCACCTTTGCAAGACAAATGGTTTGAAATCGTGCTACGCGGAGCAGCTGTGTGTACTTGCACAGCACTGCTGTGATCAAATGCTTACATCAGCATCTAACATGCCAATGCCAAGCAAGCACGTTCACCATCAACATTTAGTGAGCCAGCAAAGTAACATTTCCCCATTAGTACTGAACACACAGCTGAGGCTAATGGGAATGTCTGTCTCTGCAGGTATTTGGCCATAAAAAAATTATACCAAAATGACCAATAAATCTGTCTTGGACCTTGTATAAAGAAAAATTCTCATTTGATCTCACGATTGGATAAACACACCATTATTGCCATCTGGAGGGCCATACCACAATTAAAATGTATTCATAATACAAAATGCAGAACACTAACAGCAATGGATTTTTGGTAGTTTCTCTTTTTCTTATTTCTATCCTACATAAATATGATTTATATAGGCTTTGGGTAATGCAAAGGTTGCCATGGAGCCGTGTTTCTCTTTAGCTGATATGTCTTTTTTATATTTTGGCATAGTTTCATCATGAAAAGTCATGCAGCATGCGCTATTAGCGGGGCTGTCCAGAGGCAAAAATGCTTGAGGTAAACAGGCATGTGCACAGAGAGACCCCACGTGGTGCTGTAGCTCCTGCCCATTTGGCCAGTTGCAAGGCATTTTTTTTGTAGATGTTACAATAATTTCATATTTTAGATTTTAAATTTGGCCCATGACATCAATTAAAAGTGTGCTGCATGCCCTGCAGCTTTGTTTGAGTCGAGCCCATACCCGTCCCTCTTCAACTTCCCTTGTCACAATCAAGTGCTCTGCAGAGGAGCATCCACATATCCCTGACCTGCCATCATGGATAGCCAGGGCAGATAGCGTTTCCACTGATGTGACATTAAACCACTATTAAAAACATCTCAATACATCCAGCCTAAGTTAGGCAATAACTCACCATAAAGCCCTGCCCACTGAGGTTTATCACAGCCAGTGAGGTTCTTCCTGATGGTTTCTGTCTCCCCAACTACAACTCAAATGTACTTCATCATCATGGAAGTTATCAATGTTTGATCTGACTCACCCGCACACTTTGTCCTGCTGGTCAGAGGAGGTCCAGGCGCTCCCGTACCTCCCTCCCCAGGCCGGGTGAGCAGCACACTGATGCGGTACTCTGTGTCCGGCTCCAAATGCCAAATCTTATATGTAAGTGAACCCACACCATGAGTTTCAGTCCATGTGGACTGGCTGGCCCGGTACTGGATTTCCCGCCGAATGACCGGTCCGTCTCCCACAATGGAGTTGGTGTTGAGCTGAATGATCAGATAGGTGGGGCCTGCCCGCAGGAGCTGTGGGGGTGCGATCGGTGTTGGGGGCACTGCAATAAAGAATGTCTTGTCATTATTCTATGTATCTAAATACGTAATCCTATTAGAGTTTTGGTGTCATTTATGAGCGATATCACTCAGAAGAAACAGAAAAGTACAGATGAAAATCAGTCATTGAAAATGCTAATTAAAGACAGTCAAACATTTCCATTTGTTGCAGAAATGAGCAAAGTCATGACAGCAAAGGCGAAGTCAGGGTTTTCTGTCTTTGATTTTCTCTCTTTTTGTTTTACAGTTTGAATAACATTATTTCTGCTCTGCTAGAGCATTGAGTCATAAAAATCTTTTAATCACATCAGGACTATGAGAGCGCGACACACACAGAGAGAGCGAGAGAGAGAGACAGAGAGACTCTTGAATGCCGTAAATTCTTAATTTTCACTCTAATGACGCAGAATAAGAGCTTATTTGCATGAATAATTGCCTAACTAATTCTGTCCTCTCTGCACATAAAGAAATTCAGCCTTGATGGATAATATGACCCTATCAACCCAGTGAACAGCTAATTAATTCATCACATGATGCAGTGTGTAAGGAAATGTGTATGTGTGTGTGGGTGAAGGGAGAGTAGACAGGTATATTACACAGTGCCTACACCTGCCTACAGAGGGTCTTATGACATTATTCATTAAAATATGACATAGAGGTAGACTGCATGTTGGTTTGCTTAAAGGAGTCACTCAGCATTTTTTGGAATATGTTTTTTGGCTTTCTCTCTGAGAGTGAGATTGAAATCAATCTAATTATGGCTGGACAATATTACCTATAAATAATAACGTGATATTTTATTTATTATTATTTATTTTATATTTTATTTTAATGTGATACACACTTTTTACCTCAATGTTTCAAACCACTAAAATACTTAACTACTAAATAAGTACATTTACAATAAAGTAGAAAAAAGTAGCAACTTTTATATTAAACAGTTGAATAAAGTACTGTTGAAAATAAGATTAAATAAAATACCGTCATAATAAAGTTAAATATAGTGCTGTTATAATAAAGTTATACTGTTACAACAAAGCTAAATACAATATAGTTACAATAAAGTTAAATAAAGGACTATTACAATAAATTTCAATAAAGTACTTTTATAATAAATCTAAATAAAGTTAGATAAAATACTGTTGTTATTATTGAGTTAAAAAATGTACTGTTAAAACAAATTCAAATAAAGTTCTATTATGATAAAGTTAGATCAAATACTGTTATAATGAAGTTTAATGAAGTACTGTTAAAATAAAGTTAAATAAAGTACTATGCAGTGCTGTTATAATAACCTTGAATAAAATACTTTTATAATAAAGTTAAATATAAAATACTATGATAAGAAGGTTATAAAAAAACACTGTAATAATGAAGTTTAAGTATTGCTACAATCAGATAAATCAAAGCGGAACCAGTGGCTCTTTCATTTTGAAGTACCTGGCTTCTCTCGTGCCGAAAGTGATGATGGTTTGATGCTAACTTGAACTTTGCAGTCAACGGTTATATATTATTAAATGTAGTTTAAAAAATGACTAATACATCTACCTTGTACCTTGTACGTGTAATTTTATACATCCCACATAGAACAAGCCTCGATACATCGAGTATAAACGATATATTGCCCTACCCAAAATCTATTGTCTGTTTATCACGGTAACTATCGAGGTGTAGTCAGGAAGTGGTTAGCCAAGCTAGCCAAGGCGTAATGACTGGAAGAGGTGGAATAAGCGAGATTGGATGTGTCCAAAGTTCAAAAACACATCCACCACCACCTCAAAAATTAAATGATATACAGATGTGTCTTGTGTGTTTCACTTGTACAGAGATAGAAATTCAAAAATAACAATTTGTAGTTTAAGGGATAGACCTATTTCTTAACCAAAAGTTTGTAGGTGTTGGTAGGCTTTTTTCCCCATTTTGGACAGAGCCAGGCTACCTGTTTCCCCCTGCATCCTGTCTTAATTCTAAACTAGACTAACTAAATTCTAACTCCATTTATGCATCACTGAGTGACTTTGTTCAGTAACGAGTTTGTGGAATTACAATATGAAAATCAGTCATTATAATACAGACACTAATTCTTTTAATGCTTTGCTTTTTTGTCATTTTGGAGGGTTGGACAGTTGAATGAAGTTAAGATATGGGTTGTATGTTTCTGTATGTACAGTGAAGAGCTAACTTGCATCAAAAGAGGGCCCAACACTGTTTAAATCAGTCACGTGTTCAAGCTTACCTCTGACAATGAGTTCTCCAAAGTTAGAGACAGCTGCGCCTCTGGAGGACAGAGTGATGCAGCGGTAGAGGTCCTGCTCCCCACGCTGCGCCTCCACCTGGAAAGTTGCCATCAGCCGCTTGTGGCTCAACCGAGACAGCAAGGACGTGTCCAGCACTATGCTGTTTCTCCGCTGACAGAACACCACAGAGAGAAAGCAGTGAGCGACCCACCCGCACATGTTTACCTCAAGTCTATTTATGTGATTAAAACTGAGCGGCAGGCTGAGAAGCAGACAGGAAGACAAAGGAGGGTTGAAATTAGCTACATGGGAGGGCAAGATAATAAATGCATGATAAATGTCACCAGTAACAATGGTGTTTTTCTCTCGTGAGGCTAGTGACACAGACCTCTCGGCGTATTGTTTCCGGCACAGGGGCCTCGAACTGACATCTCCTCATCTCTCGCTATGCTAATGTGTCAGTGCTCCAGGCGCACTGGCAATTGGCTCAACCCATGGAACAGGATAGTGAGGCCAACACTTGCAATGAGCTGTTCCAGGTGGGAGCAGCAATATATGCCTCACTCTGACAGAATAACCAGATTATTATGTAAACTGTCACCTGCTTTTCTTCACCTCGCTTTTTAAAAGTAAGTAGGTTTGACATCCGCATGTTGGAATTGGTTTAGTAAGACAGAGGGAAAAAATACTGTAAGAAAATATGAAATTAGATCCCAATAGGGACAATATATTTATGTAGTGGCCATGTGGGTGGTAAATGGGCTGAAAAATGGGCCCTATATTGGATTGTCCAAGGATCCCGTAACGGCCCTGTGCCAATTGCCCACATGGGTGGATTTACCAGAGTGGACCCCACATTGGGTACATTAAGGCAGGGGTGTCCAAACTGTTTTGAATTCTGGCCAGATTAAATTATGTGCAATATCTGGGGGCCAAATACTTCTTGCATTATATGGGTTATTAAAAAAAAAAAAAAAAAACAAGAATATTTTTGTTGGGACCAGATTCAGCCTGTGGGCCATAAGTTAAGTATCACAGATATATAGTATATTTTGGAAGACAAGCTGGGGGCCATTACAAACCAGCCATGCTTGGCCCTAAGGCCAGACTTTGGACATGCCTGTGCTAAGGCTACCTGGGTACCAAGTGGTGATTGGTCCAAAGTGGCATCTTATCTGGGACCCACTTGGGTAAACACACCTATTGGGGCAATTGGTATTGGGCGATTATGAAACCCCTGCACAATCCCACATAGGGCCCATTTTTAGCCCATTTACTACCCTCATGGGCCCCACATATAAATGTCAGCTGGGATGTACACTGGCTGGGTACTAATGCCTAAATATACAGATTATAACGCATTTTAACTTTTGTATCAATACAATCCATCTTCTCTTTGTTAAAAGCACCAAATGATTTTTTTTTTATTTACTTGCTACTTTTTTTGCTCTCAATATTCATTTTGAAGTGACACTTCAGAGTACAGCATGCACACGTTTGATTTTTAACATCAGTCACCTAAAATCTGTATCCAACATTAAAGTCCACCTTTAGGCTTTTAAAGCAAACAGAGGCTCCCATTAGGCGATTGTGCAGCCATTCGCGCCCGGCAGCGAGCCCTGGGTTGTACTGTAATTAAAAGTCGGTGCAGTAACTAATGCAGGTTTGGACTCGTCGATGTAAAAGATGTAAATAGCATCTGAGACAGCCGTCTGTGGCGCGGGCCAGAGGACAGTGCCGGAAATATGATGCTAATTGATTAAGAAACATTATGCTAACAATTTGTTTGGACTACCTAAATAGAAGAAAGAGTGGAGGAGAGCAGCCACAGACTGAAGCAGAGAGGACCTCCACAGCACCGGAGAGATCAAAGAGAAGGCAGCAATTAGCAGTCTCAGTGTTGATGATCAAACGGCCCCGAACAACAAATGGAGGAACAGAAGGCAGTAATGGTTTGTGATATATCTCTATTTTCTGCTGTTACCAGTTTTTTTTTCTTAATGAGAAAAGTTGGGAGGAGCTGAAGCGAGTGTTGACTTATGGGGAGAAGTTCACTGCAACACACTGTCAAATTACAAAAGACAAGCCTTGTATTTGTTTGTTTGCATCTTCCTTCCTGTGTGTGTGTGTGCGTGTGTGTGTGGCTCCGTCAACAAAGTCGCAAACTCTGAAACTGATAAAAATGTCTTTTTTACATGCCGATGATCTTCAAAGGCTTCAATTCGGAGAAGAGAGAGAGCGAGAGGGAGGGGTGTGAAATAAAATCGGGCGGAAACACAAGGGATGGATCACCAAGTATAGTGAGATCTCATTTGCAAAGCGCCTTCTCCCTGCTGCCATCATTTCAAAAGCACTTAGATGTGCATGCTTCAAGGCCAGAGGAAGAGTGGAGGCATTCAGGGATGGATTTTTGAAGACTAATATTAGCTCATATTCAAACTAGGAAAATTGAAACTATTTTCAGTTGGTGCATGAGAGAAATGACTTTAGGGGCTTTAGTAAACTAAATGCCATCACAATCAAAACACTACAAAAGCAGAGGCGCAAACTTAATAATCTTCCAAACCCTCACATGACTCATTTCCCTGCAACAACACAACCATTAAAAGAAAAAAACTCAGAGTCACAAACTTACTGCATTATTTAACATGATCAGATTACAGTATTATTTCCACTACTGCGCAGACGGTCAGGATAATGTCTCATTTCCTTAGTTCATCTGAAGGTCAAAGGAGGTGACTCTATCCATTTTTTGATTTCATTAGAGATATAGTGTTGGACTTGGAGGACTTGTGGAGGGCAGATGTTAAAAAATAATAGCAAAAATTGATGCAGCATATGCTAAGATATCCTGACTTGTATTGCCACATATAGCTTTAGCTCCATAGAAGTGGATATTGTAGTTGCAATTGCGAAAAAGCAAGTGGTTCTTAGAGGGCCATACAGGGGGCAGGTTTGGGCAGGGTTTTGGTCAAAAAGAACAGGACTTTCACCACGAGACGGGTGTTCTGAACCATATGACCCTTGAGTTATTTTAAGGTACATCATTGCTATGTTTTTATTTCCTAAAACTAACTTTACTTGCCTAAACATAAGCTTTGTAACTTTATCTGAATTACTAAGCTTTAGGGCAAGAGCGTAACATCATTTGTGTGCTGTTATTCCCTGGGATATTGTATAATACCTGTCCATTTTTCTAGGATATTATTTTAACAGTTGCATGAGGATATGTTTATATGTAACTTCCTGCCACTTTAGTAATTATTTCAGACCTAGTAAAGATTCCTCCTAGCCTCTAGACAGGTTTAAATCCCAGTGTAGCACAAAAATTAACTACATTTCTAGAAAATCTGCAAAAGAAAATGTGTATGAATGCATGTTTACCATCCATTAGCTTTTACAAGATGACGGAATTAAAAGAGCACCAGCTAAACCTCAAACCCTTGGAACACCATCAATGTAAAAAAAAACATGAAGGAATTTTCTATTTCTATCATGCATTCCTGGTTTGCAGAAATATACAATGTGACATTTTTTCTTGAGATTGGGTGCTGTGTTTGTACCTCTTTTACAAAATGGTGAGGTGGAATAGAGGTGCAATATTCTGGCCTTAAACCGGCTGTGAAAAGGGGGCTGGTGAAAAATACTGTGCAGTCCAAATCCCATTTTTATTGTGTTGCAGGTATTTGTTTATGGATATGTTTTGACAGTTCTCATCAACTCAGACAATTGGTTTGTCGTTTACTCAACTGACTAATAAAAATAGAAACAATAACAGGTTGGCATAAACTCCAGTGTGTTGTCCTTGTTTGCAACTTGGACATCATGTTTATCTCAATACTTAGTATTACTGCCAGTCAGTCTCTTGATATTTTAAGATTCAATAAGCTTGATTAACTTATTAGCTACACCTTGACAATATTCTGAAGGGTCAATTTGACTAAATAACAAAAAATCGATTTCTTCTATACCCCATGGTATCAATGTTTGACTGTGTTTTGGAATATCTTCTGACCTCGCTGTTGGTTTTTATTGGATAATATTTTCCATTGATGAAATATTCTCTATGAAAACTGTTCACAGTCAGGTCTGCGGATGATGCTCAGGGGCAACACTTCAAGATGATGCCATCACGAGGCATCTTTGGGCATCGAGATTAAGGAGGAGAAGGAGGCACGTTTAATAACTAACCTTCAGTTACTACAGAGAGCTTTTTAGCTCTGGTCTGCATTAAAATGTGTCACTGCTTAATCAAAGAGAATGGTCACAAGTAGCTAAATCTTTTTCAGACTGTATGGCGGGTGAAATGTGTCATCTGAGGACGGGAGTATTCTCTTAACTAGTTTGAACTCGGTGACAGTATGAAAAGCTCTTGTCAACAGCAGCCTATATAAGACTTTAATAGGAAAGTGGCCAGCAGCCGTGCATGCAAATTCAACTACTGTAAGCTGTTCGGGATAAGACTGTCAACTAAATGCCAAACATTTATAACGTCTTTATCTTTATCCTTTGCGTTGCTTTTTCTTCCTCCAATCTCCAATCCCATTCTATTATCCAGGTGCTGAGATGTTGGCTTGACTGTACGAGCAGAGATAAGAAAAACACACATTTCTTGTTCTCACCTCCAAGAGAAAGGGCTCTGTCTCAGAAACTTTGCCCGTGGCAACACACTGGAATGAGGCATTCTGCCCGGCATTAACCTCCACGTCACCCAGCCGAGAGAAATGAGGCACCTTGTCTGTGGAAGGAGGACACACAAGACACACACACAGTGATGAAAGTGGCACATCTGGAGCCGAACATCACTGTCCAAATATATTAAACATCCAGCTGTGAATTGTGATTTATTCAGAGGATGTGCAATAACTACACATCTAGGCCTGGGTACAACCTCACAGACATGAATGCATACATGTAGCATTATTTATAAAGAACATATGTACATAATGTACATACACACTAGGGGTGGGACTTACCCCTGATAGAATTAATCATGAATTATCATGATACTTAGATCATGATACGATTTTAAATCAGCAATATGCTGAGTATTGCAATTACATATTTTTTAATATATTGCAATGAATCACCTTTTTTCAACTGCATATTAAGGGAAAAACTTTACCAACAGTTTTCAGTCATCTCACTTAAATATTTTTTTTTTTATTGCAGCAATATTTAGTGGACTGAAGAAGCTATTGATTTGTCTTAATGTAGCAGGCTTCCAAAAGATTATCTGTAATAATTTATCTAATTAAAAATTTACAATTGGCATCCGTGTATTGATACAATGTTGCCATGCTAAATACGGCAATACTATGCTGTATTAATTTTTTTCCCCCATCCCTTATACACACACCCAGCAAAAATGTTCTTCCAAATAAGTCTTTTGTTTTTTTTTAACTTGTAGGTGTTATCTCTATAAAATATGTATAAAATCATAAGGATACATGTGGCTCAGTAACTTATCAAGACAGACATCTTTGAAGAATGTACCTGCCCAGCCACACACAAATTCTTGTCATTCTATCTTTTTGAGGACCATAATAGAAATACTGCATTCCCTAGCCCCTTACCCTAACCTTAACCATTACAACTAAATGCCTAATTCCAACCCTTACCCTAACCCTTACCTAAACTTACTCATAACCTGAACCTTAAAACCAAGTCCTTACCCTTCAACAGGCTTTTGAAGAAGTGAGGACTGGCTAAAATGTCCTCACTCTCCAAAAATGTTCTGACTGTTGGTTAAAAAATGTTTCAATTCTCACAATGTAGCAAGTACACACACAGTTGCCTATGATCATACAGAGACATTGTTTATCTGCAGCATCAAATACAGCACTCCCCCGGCATTTATTAGGAACCTTCTGAATCTAGAGGCTGAATATCATTATTATTTAAACCCCTATCAAGAACACAAGAGAATCCTTCTCATGTGCTTCTCTGCCAGCTTGTTATTACTATATAATAAGTTTCACTAAAATATGAAACAACTAAAACTGAGATGCAAAACAGGGCTAATTTTAGCAAATGACTCCACTGAACATGCCTAGACAAAGACATGCATAAGAAATGCGTCCTTTGAAATGCATGTGTATTGTGTTCAAACGGTATACCACGCAGTTAGTCACAACAGTCTCTGTCCATACACAAACAGCATTATATTTGTTTACTGTAATGTGTGCAACACCGTATGGTAGCCCACAGAGACATGATACATCCACAGCATCGCCATTTATTATACTGCACCATATTTTCAGTTTGCTTCTTTAAGGCTTCCTGTGGAGTTTTCTTTAACACATTTTCAATTTACATTTCCTTTACCAGAGCACATTGCTTCTTTTCATTACATTTAACAAACACATTTCCTTCCACATAAAACACGTACAAACAGGATATTTTTAAATATTTGTTAAACATTGTTTCTGTCCATGTTTGCTGTGAATCTTCTTTTTTTCAGCCTTTGTTGCACATTGCTACTTATAGGAGCATCACCACCAATTGCCAATCAGTGAAAAAGCATGAAATAGTCAAAACAAATATGTGCCATTAATGCTGGTTTAGCTAGTAGAACATGTGAAGAAAAACAAAGTCTGCACACTAGATTATGCCTCTGTGAATATTTAATATAATTACCATGGAGTTGACGTTTTGAGCTATATGTGCTTCATCCGACAAGTGAACAATGCAGGCACACACCTTCAAATACTGACTACACCAGGTGACCTGACAGATCACCTGACAGGTCACCTGGTACCCAGGAGGCTCCCATCCATCGATGCATTCTGTTGTATCTTTCAGGTGTGTGTTTGCATTGTTAAATTGTCTGATGAAAAGCATGTGGCTTGAAATGTCACCTAGGCGGTAATTTTATTAAATATTAATGGGAGCATAATCTAGTATGCAGACTTTGTGTTTTTTATTCTTTTATATTATTTCTTGTCTAACACCTAGTCTTTTTGTCATCTGGATTTGCAGGCTTTTGTGAACTTTTTGTCAGCTAATAGAACATAAAACATGAATAAAACTTTAGTGCCTCTAGTAATCAAAAACTCCACAGGGTATCTAACGTAGTTTTTGGAAAATTGCCCTTTAAATGTTTTATTTTTTGTCTGCCCCCTAGATATTACATTTATGAACAACTAATCTGAAACAGCAAATACGTTTACTGTTAAGATAATGCTGAGTGAATTATATTTTTTGTTAACATAATGAGGAAAAGTTGCTAATTAACGTACCTGGCAAATCGCAGAAATGTTGATATTGAATGTTTCAACAAAATGTTTACTGAACTTGCCATACACTATCCACTCATAGTGACTTCAGCATTATTTCATTATTTTTTATTTTAGATTGAAATCACAGTCTTCCCTATTACCTGAACCAAAATGCTTTTGTTGCCTGGACCAAAGAACAGACAGGAGTCTGGATGCGTCCCAGTCTCTGTACATAAATGAAGTGTTTCATTAACTCAAAGAAATGTTGTCTCTGAACATTATCCAGGCAGCAATTACATTGTCACCACAGCAATTATTAAAACAACTTCAGTAATATACAAATGTAATTTCTAAGAGACGGGGGTTATGCTACCCTTGTTGGCATATCAAAGTAGCAGGGGATCATTTACATTGTCATGTTGTCATTTTCAGTTATGTTCTGATCAATAAGCAAAAGGCAGAGCCCAAAAATGCTAGAGAGTATGTGTTTATCATTAATACATCAGTCTGACATTATGATTTGCGTTATCGCAATGCAGAAAAAACATTTCACTGCTTTTGACAAGCAGCAACACCAGAGATATTTGACAGTTTGTTATTCAGCTCCCCATACAGTATGAAAGAGTGTTATGCTTCAAAATATGATATTATCAATTTGTTTTTTCAAGCAGGTCATATAGATAACAAACCTTTTCTTTAAGAGGCAGACATTTGGACTATAAGTAGTAAGAAAAAGTAAAAAAAGCACAATTGCCACTTATAACATCAGGGATGATGCCATTACAATGTGACAGTAAGTAAACATGCACGCACAGTACAAGGACTCCTAAACTGAAGCAAGTAAATGTAATTCAGCCATAATTCATTATGTTATTTACATCTCTATGGGTTCCCTGCTGTGACAATGAGTCAAAATGTCTTGGCTCACTGTCAAAAATGCTATAAAGCATTGTATTTTCTGTTAAAAAAAAAACAAAACGTGATGCCCTTTTCTCATTACTGTGCACCTATTCTGAAGTGGTGCTGAAGTGCCTTAATTGGCTACATACGTCAAGCTCCAAAATTCATTACATTAACTAAAAAGTATTGTGGTCTTCACTCTAACAATTATCTTTGCGATATTAGCATATTTATAAGCATTTATAACCCTCCACCATTAGCATTAATGTAAAAGTTGGCACACAGTATCTCATCAACACCCACAGAACTACTTCCGAAATGGTTTATTTCAATCTTTTCAAAAGTTTAACTGAGACAATGTTCAAAGAGTATATAATGCTGTTACATTTGGACCACAGCTGACAGTTATAACATTTTGTGCTAATATAAAATAGAATAATAGAATGTAAAATAAATAAACAAATAAATAAACAGTTGGTGTCTCTTAACACAATTAGCTAGTTGTAGGATACCCAAGTTGTTAGTTGTATTTTGTTAGTTGCAACATGTTTGTGAACATGTTGCAACTAACATGTATGTAGCAAAAAGACAGTTATCTATATAATAAATATCCAGATTGGTAGCTAGTTTATTCACCTCTCCACCTTTAGTAATTAAAAGCAAATAATGAATAGACCTGCACTGTAACCAGTTTCTAACACACAACTTTGTTACTGTCCAATGTCATTTCATGTTAGCACTAGCAGAGAGCATCTGCTTTGCTATGAAGACAAATAATAAATTATGCATATATATATTTTGTAGTAATATCTGCTTCCTACATAATGTGACTGTGTTTGTTAGTATCAGGCACCACTGATTTTTTTTTCAACTAATTTAACAGCTCAAACCAAAGACCTTTTGAATATTAAATAGGTTAGTACATAGCTACCATTCCACCCTCAATGATTTAAATTAATGAAAAAGTCAGTACTGTAAAAATAGTGTAACATTATATTGTTATAATTTAGGGTATATCATTTTATATTACATATTGTTATGGTCTTCACCCATATAGCTCTATGTAACGTTACGAAAAGAACTGCAAAATTCCGACTTAAGTTCTACACAAAAGGCAACGACTGAGAAAAAGGGTTATTTTTCTGACATTATAGTTCTCTCTCTGTTTGAGGGTTAAAACTAAACTGTAAAAAAACATTTTAGTAAGTAGCCAACATCAATTCATGCTAACACTATCATTCAGAGAGCAACTTATATTTTGCTATAAAGAGGCACAAAACTTTTTATTTTTATTTTGCATTTTGGAATAATGTCTCCTTCCTATGTAATGTTTGTTAGTAGTAGGTCAGCACCTGGTCATCTTATGAACTGGCTGGACTTTTATTTGTTTTTTCCCCAAATGTAACAAAAACCCAAAACCATTAGCTTCATGATGAATATCAAATTGTGAATAGCTATTTACCTTTCCACCCTAGGTAATGTAGAAGTAAGTAATGAATAGACATAAACTGTAAAAAATAGTGTTTATCTGTGACATTTCTGGTCATGGGCTATTATATGAAAAGTGTATATCTAACTTTACTTGTGTCATATAAACCTGCCATTTTCATGTTGGTGCTTGGTCTCTGTGGGTTGCCAGAGTCAAAGTCAACACTTCTCAAAAAGATAACTCTTTAACTGCACTAAGCACAGATTGAGGATAAAATAGATTCTCAAGTGTGACAGTTGAGAACAGCTCTGTTTATCTATCCACAATAGTAAAGAATAATTTACTACACTTTTATCACTGGACCTAAATCTCCCTAACAGCTTAAACAATGAGAACATGGCCACCCCATAAAATAAAGTAATCTAAAAACAATACAAATGGTAACACAATGTTCTGGTTTTATGTGATGAGTTAAACCCTCCCGCTGTACATCACACTGGAATAATTTTTCAGGCAATCAAACAAAGTGATAACAATATAATAAGAAAATAATAACCTCCTTCATATACGGAAACCACAGTGACTGTGAAACTCCTGCTGAGGTGTAAATAGGAAATGTTCTGGGCAAAATTGTTTTTGCTGGACACCACTGATGCAGAGACTGGCACTTTTCACACAATACACACTTTTATCTTTGGTTTCCACAGTAACCAATACCAACAACTGGCTGAGGATGGGACAATAGAACCTGAACTTCATATCTCAGCTATTGCTCATTTTCTCTTTCCTCACTGCAGCCTCTTTAATGGTCTATCTGACCAATAAGCAGTGTAAGAAGGCTCTGCAAACAAATTTCCAAACTCATTTCAAATGTATAAACCTTATATGTTACAAATTCTGATGACCAGAAGCAAAGCTGAAGTGAAGAGTAACTGGAATTACTGTCATGCAGTCATATGCCTCTGTGCACTAGTCAAGATGCACTTACACTTTACACCCATCTCTGTGAAAACATGGATGATTCACACAAAAGTGTGTTTGTGCATAACATTATGATGTCACTGTGAAGTTGACCTTGGACTTTTTGGAAATAAAATGTCAGCACTTTATCATTATCCTACTGAAATTTCTTGGAAATTTTGTCAGAATGAATTCTTGAGTTAGGCTGAAAACATGTTTAATGAGCTCACAGTGACCTTAGCCTTTGACCACCAAATTGTGATCAGATCATTCTTGAGTCTGAGTGGAAGTTAGTGCCAAATTTGAGGAAACTTCCTCAAGGCCTCTTTGAGATGTCTTGTTCACAAAAATGATGCAAGGTCACAGTGACCTTGACCTTTGACCATACAGAATTCTTCACTTTATCAATGTGTCAATACGAACATTTGCACCAAATTAAAATTAAAAAAAATCCCAAAAGGTGGTCTTGCAATATCATGTTCACAAGGAAAAAAAGCACAAGGTCACAGTGACCTTGATCCTTGACCTCTGATCAACAAAGTCCACTCAGTTCATTCTTGAATACAAAGGTTGGTTAGCTAAACTTGAAGAAATTACTTCACAGTGCTCTTGAAATATCGCATTCACATGAATGAGACGGATGCAAGTTAACAGTGACATTGACCTATGACCACCAAAATCTAATCAGTTTATCTTTGAGTCTAAGTGAACGTTGCCAAATTTGAAAAAAATCCCTAAATTTGTTGTTGAGATATTACTTCTACAAGATTTAGACAGACAAGGTCACAGTGACCTTGACCGTAGACCAATGAGCACCAAAATCTAAACAGTACATCTTTTAGTCTAAGTAGAAATTTGTGTTAAAGTTTAAGAATTTCCTTCAAGGCATTCTTGATATATTGCATTCACAAGAATGGGACAGATGGACACCCCGAAATGCCTATGGCCATAGCTATTCCCTGGGCAGAGGCATATAACTCGCAATGTATACTCCCAGTCAACATCTGTAATGGTGCCAGACAGAGGACTCAAGCATAAACTTTCAAGTCATCTTTTAAAGACGGGCATACACAGCCCCAATTATAGGAGAAGTCATTAAAGGATGAAGCAGTTGCATTAATGGTTATGGAGGAAAATGTAATTTAAAATCTAAAAGCCCAGTAGTGTGGATGTGTGACCTGTCTAGCCTCAATTAATAGAGCTAAACATACCAAATACAGGCAAGGTGATTTGAGTCTCAGATGCATTCAGACTGTCTGAGATGTTGGCTCTCTAAATTAGTAATGCTGCCTCTTCTTCTTGATGCAGGAAAGATTCGTCTTGACTGAAACACAGGTTTAGAATAAAGATTTGGACTGTGGAGGAAAAGCAACACAAATGTCAAATGAGTGGGAATGCAAACTGAATAGCAGTTGCCTTTGGTTTGAATCTATCCTAGGGAGGCGTACCATTATTCTTATTGCCTGTTGGGCAATTTATGCCAGTTTACTGATGTTTACTTACATCTTTGTGTGCGGTTTTAAGGGCCGTTATGGGTGACTGCTCCTGCAGCTACACCAGCTGGTATAAAAGAATATGTGACTGCGTACAAGTCTGTTTTTTTCTGTACTGGGCATTTGTTTGTGTATGAGTAGATGAGTGTTTGTATTTGAGTACACATCAGTTGTACTTTATGATTCATGTATTTATGGTGTGCATATATAAAGCTGTTCCTGGCAAGGATACTGTCCTCTAATATGAGCTAATAGGCATGTGATGGGTCTACCATCTGCAATGAGGCTAAGCCCAGTCTGAGTCACATATCAAGGGGCCCTGGCAACGCTACCACCCTAAAAGCCCCATCCAAAATCACCATGGAAACGCGTCCTGCTCCACTGAGGATAGGCTGACCGAGGGCAAGTGGCAAACTTTGAGAAGGGTTTAGGTAAAAAAAGATTTTCTCTTATGTTTGAAGAGGTTATTCCAGTTCCTCTGTCAGCTTCCCAGTGAGGATTCAATGATTAATAACACACGGGCTGCCTGATTTTTCAGGAGAGCTAGGAAAGGATATCTGAATTTCATGAGCTAATGAATACCCTACATTATCATTCATTAACATTTTCCCACATTTATGCAGCTACAAAACAATGGTACGGCTCTCACAGAAGGCCAGTGTGGATCTAAGCACCAAGGTCCGACAGAAATACTGAATTTCTGAAATACCGTATCAGTATTTTTGGATATAAGGTGCAGGTAGTTGGCGTATGACAATGTTTAATGCTGCATGGAACGAGCAGAACAAGCTAAAAACACAACATATGACTTAAAAAGATTTGGCCATAACTTTTCTGGCAATATGATGAGTCTAAGTCTAAACTTTATTCTCCTTTTTGCTCTGTTTTGGTCTCTGCCAACCTCAGAGAACAGTATCTAGGTCTCTTGCTGCTGGATGCTCCATTATATTAATCAGACCACAAACTCTGCCAACCTGCCTTTTGGTGCCAGTCAGTAAACTTTCTCACTGAAAACTTTAAAAAGTTTCCTGCTTGAAAAAGGCAGAAAAAAGAGCAAAGTCCAGGGGCCATGAAACCAAAACATTTAAGGCTGGTGTTACATCAAACAGATTTTTTTTTTTTTTTTTTTTTTTTTTTAGCGATTTCTCTGTCACAGACATATTTCCAGAGTCAGAATAAATAGTTTCACCTCAGTTGATGCATGCCCCTGGGATCTCGATCATTTTTTGTGTAGGTGGTTAAAAAAATCTAATCTTTCTCATCTTGATGCTCCAATAAAATCAAACATGCTTAATATTATTGTAAGCTTTCAGTCTTGGCTCATGCAAATACTGATGTTCAATTTCATAAACATTGTAAACAACCAGTAGCTCTCTCCAGCACCAAATTTGAAGCACCAAACAGTGTAGACAGTGAACATGGAGGGGACCCCAGGGAAGCGCAAGAATGTTAGCAAGACTCTCTTCTTTTGTACTGAGGAAAAGGAGGAGAAACTGGTGAAGTTGTGGAGTGAACAAGAGATGGTTTTTAATTCTGTGTGTATCTGATCCACCAACAAGCACCTATTTTAGTGAGAAATCTTAATTTTTGAAACAGTTTTCTGCCCATTCCCACATCTTCCTTTTACTTAAATGATACAGCTAAATAAATGGAGGCTGGTAGGGCGTTGAGGCATCAAAATCCAAAATGTTAGGTTTGTACACAAATACAGTTTATCCTTATATGTAATATTGTCAAATGCCTCCTGACAGGATTACTATTGACATGTGACACCTTTTATCTTTTGCTTCTGGAGTTATGTGTTTTTGAGAATACATAAGGCATTGTTTATATGTCATATTTATTAAAGGAAGTTTGGGTAACATTCTCTACCAGAAGCAAGGTGGAAAATAATCTCATAAGGAATCTAGTTGTAGACTTGCAAATAGTGATCCCCAGTCATTTCAAAATCTTAAACTCATCTTTAAACATTGTCTTTAGATGTGACTGGGTGTCACACTTTTGGTCTTTCAAAAGTCTGTCCAAAATCTTCTTGTGTATGGTAGACATTAGAGGCAAAACATGTCTTTGTGGTTTCTTTAAAACAAGCATCACTTTTGGGTAGTGCTCTGTCAATATAAAAATTTGAGCAAATATATGTGATAAAACCCTTGAACATTGGATTTTCATTTTTCATTCCAGCCTCTAAAACTGAAATAAGACCAACACGATACAATAAAACCCTCACAGAAACAACTGGAACTCAGCACACAGATATTACATCAATAAGGGCGGCAACAAAAACATAATCATCTCTAAATATGTGGTGTCTAATTAAAACTTTCATTATACACAATTTAGGTTAATGGCATTCTGTCAACAACCAGTGAAGAATTGACTAATTATAGAGAAATATGTAATCATATACTCTCCATTATATCACAATAATTGGTCAAACCGGGTAATTGTCAAATGGATAAACTTGTTATTTAATAAAAAATGTCAGACCTATTTCCAATTAAATCATATTATTTTGTGTTCTGGCACCATGTTATCTCTTTTGGACATCAGCACGGATCAGTGCAGCCTTCATACTACTTCCAGGCGGACCAATCAGATCAGATTTAGCTTTTGTCTATGGCGTCCAGCAGAGCTAATCATCTTGGAAACAGACCAGCAGTGAAAGAAAGGGGTCTACTCTGATGGGTACAACATGTACACAGAGCTTGAGAGGACTGCAGGGGGTATAATGGTAAAGAAGAGGACATAATGTGACATTAGCGGCCCTCATAAAGTCTTAACCCCCTTGATATCCCAGTGATGACAAAGAAAAAAAAACTCCCAGAGAGGATCAAAGTACAACCACTAGCTGTCCTTTTCCAGCCTGTAACATCACATTAGCTTTAAAAGCACCCGGCTGGGAGCATAGCGATCAGAGGAAAGGTCAGCCATTCTGCCCGGACAAAAGAGAAGCCTCCTGCTGTGTTATTGTGCCTGTGTCACTCAGATAGGCACCAGGTATATGTGCCTCACTTGCCCCCCTGTCAACAGGATTGCCTCATAGTCTTCAATCACCTCCGGGAAAACTGTTCCTGAAGCTTCCCCGGCCCTTTTTGTTCAGGTGGGTCACTTTCCCCAGGCTCAGTAAAGGTCAGCAGGTATGCTATGAGCAGGTACTTACAACAGGGGTAATTGAGCAGCACAATGTCGTCCAAGGCAATGTAGCCCTGTCGCTCCTCGGAAACGGTCGCTTCAAAGATGACCTGTGGAGACAATGGATAAATTAAATGACTACAGACCATTACGTCTTGAGTGGCAAGTAGACTGACAAAGTGGGAAATGAGCGGGATGGGGTCCAAAGGCCTGTCAAGAACAGACATGCACAGATATTCCATTAATTCCACCGAACATTTCAAAAGCTCCACTGTAAAGCTCGCTATTAAAATGGTAATTTGGAGGGTTTTCTTGCATTTCTTGTCCAGTTTGTGGTCAGTTTTCAACAACAGTATTCAGTTATGACATAATTTATTAGTAGAACCTTTCCATCTCTCTAAAATACCAACAGGGAAATATTGGGGTTTTGTATAAGCCCTTCAGAATCCAAAAACAAGCACTCCCTTTCTGTCCAAAAAAAAAAAAGTCATGAGTCATACAGGGAAAACCATTATCATAGAAGACAGAGGCACATAATTCTGCAGCAGCACTGGCCTGAACACATCTGAATGCAAGGCAGCCACCTGACAGTTTGTGGTTCCAGTTTTGAGAAGTGATTGCAATGATGTCTCCATGGTCATAAATAGCTTGGATTGCTATTGGATATACTGCGTGCTTAAACCCACACTCCCAAGGTAGACTTGGAAATACACATTTGCAATCTATTTTTCTGGCAGTAAAAAAAGTTGCCTGTCTAAATGTAAATCTCAGTGGCTATCTGCCCAAAGGGAGAGTTCACCCCCCCAAATCAAATATACATATTTTATGTATATATCTCATACTTGCGTAGTGCTATTTATCAGTCTTGATTGTTTTGATGAAAAGTGCAGAGTGTTAAAAATAAGAAAGGATCTTTGTCTTTTCTCCAACTTAATGGAACTACACTGTAAACTAAACTATTTGTTTTAAGTTGAAAAATTTAGTGTCTGGGCTACCTTAAAATTTTAAGCTGACTGAATTTGAGAAGTTAAGTTGAGATAAATTTGTACTGATTCAACTTAACTTCTTAAAACAAATAGTTTATTTTTTAAAGTGTATATGGCACTCATCTTGTGGTGCTCAAAGCACAAAAAAAAAAAAAAATACATTTGAAAAACTCAAGAGCAATGTCTCTTTCCAGAAATCATGACCTGGTAACTCAAGATAATCCACAGACCTTGAGCAGTTTCATGTAGGAACTATTTTCTTCCTACCGAACAACACCAACCAACAGCATGACCACGCAGGAAGAGTGCATCTATGCTAGCTAACCGAGCAGCACTGAGCTAAAAAACATCAGCAGCTCAGCTGTGGAGGACGACAATAGTGTTTTCACATCCCACTGTCATCATGAGCACAAGCCTCTTGTCCATGAGTAGATGCACTAATCCTTCGGCACAGCGATTTGTTGTTTGTTGCTGATATCTCTAACACCTAGCAACTCAAACCAAAACAACTTAGATCGATTGGCACTATAGGTGCGAGGTGAGAGGAAAAACATGTGTTTTTGATTTTTGGGTGAACCATCCCTTTAATCTCTTTTGGTAGTTCTTTCATTTTTACCCATAAAGGGCTTTACCTAATCTGAATTAAGGTCTGATGTCAGAGGGTATTTTACATATTGTAAAGGCCCTTAAGGCAAATTTGTATATTTATAATATTGGACTTTTGACTTGACTTGATTTAACCATCACTTGCTGGATGATAATCATAAACATTCGAACATTTTGTCTAACCGAACACATAAACATTCTGTTTTCTACATTCTGTATGATCAAAACCGTTACTTAACATAGCACAACCAACCTATGAAAATCATTTACTACACACTACATACCATATAGAGAAGTCTATGTATACAACCATATAATGAGCCAAATGGCTAAATTAAATCTTAAGCAACTCAAGTCATACTGTCAGTACAGTGTAACCTTGCATTGTTTCTGCACAATTGCAAAACGTGCTCAGCAAGGGACTATTGATCGTATACTACATGCTAAGATGCCTTCAGGGATAATTTGAGTGCTATATAGGGTTTACTGTAATAACTCTTACAAACACAGCCATGGCACTTTATTAGGCTGAGTGGTGGGCTCATAACTTCGATTACAATCAATTTGCTTTTTTCTCTTAGGCTGTTTTGTGGACAGGACTTATAAATAACTCTGAGTGCAGGTGTATTAAGAGCTAATTTGTAGCATCTTTTGTGCATTATTTTATCAGCCTGCTGTGCTGGACTGAGTAGGGGAGCCTGCACCTGTGTACTTGCGCATTAATCAACTGCTTTTTGATTTGACTGTGGAAGTTTGTGGAAGAACTTTTTTTTTTTTAACAAACAAAGATATTGGTTTTCAATAGAAAACAAGACCTATTTATTTGCCATCATATTAGTAGCACACTGATAGAAATCAAGAGAATAAGATTTTTAAAAAATAGTACCATCCATCCCTTCTCAACTGAGAAATTATCAAGCTGACCTCCCCCTCCTTCACCTTGACATGACACACCTAAGCTACCCTCCATAATATCCTGCATATACACATATTATTGACTGGTGTTGTCGTCTATAACAGTCACATCAACTTTGACATTTCACAATGGTAAGGAAGACCATTCTTGACCTTAGGAGTCATTTGCATAAAAAAAATCATTTCAGCTCAAAGGTCAGTTTATTGACCAACAACATCAGGAACATGCAGCAGAAAGCTCACAAAAAGCTGAGTTGCAAATATTTTGTCATGCATGCCTTCACACGTTACTGTAAACATTACTTTAAGGCACATTTTTGTAAGACAATGGCCACAGCCAAGGTATATATATTTCAATAGTGCTCCTAAAGAACAGTACAGCTCCAAAAATGTTAAATCGGTATGCTTTAATCTTCAAAAAAAATTTGGATACATTTTCTTTAAAGTAGCTAACTTGTATTGTGTTCTACTTGTTACCAGTTATCAATTGTTTGACAGCAATGGTAGGCTCACAATACGGATTAAAACACTCAAAGTGTAATGTTAAATCTGCCCCCTCATGCAGGAGCCATTGTAACAGTATATGTGGTATGAGAAGCATCTTATTAAATGTAATTTGATATCTACAGCTGTGTACAAATAGATGTCTAAGCCCTTATTGTTTCAGCGGATGTGCTAAAGATCTTCCTGCCACACATAATAAACTCACTTTAGCTCAGCTGCTTGTAACATACTGTCAACAGAATTGTAAAAGTATTTAGACCACAAGATGCCAAAAGTCTCAGCTGAAATCAATATTATGAATGCATCCATCACCAACCCCCCCATTTACACATTCAGACTTGAAGACTGGAGAAGCGACAGGATAGCAGTCATTATGGATTGAACCCCAGTGCACAAGCTGTCACTCAGACTGTGAGACACTCAACAGCATAATGTGGGGATACCAATCTGCTCAGCTTGTCATTGTTCAATTACGCTGTTTCAACAATTCATATTGCAACGTAAACACACTGCAAAGCTAACAGGCTAAAAACTAATAACACACAAGCTTGAAAAACAGTGTGAAATAAAGTACTTGTGCACCAGCATAGTGGCATCATTAAAAAGTGACTCCCCAATCACATTTGAGTCAGTGATTTACATGCTCATTGCTAAACAAGACTGGAATTTATACTCACAGGAGGGAAGAAACACCCCGCTATTTCAGAATCCATAGGTGAGAAGTCACTTTGGAAGCACTTTCAAATTGTAAAAAAACTTACATTAGTGTAGTCTTCACATAAGTCAAGCCATGGAGTGTGCAAAACATGAATAAATCCCTCTTCTGTCCCTTTTATCAATCCATTCAGCAGCTGCAGGAGTCCTTAAACGCAGCCTAAATTTTCACTCAGTCATCTAAATGAGCCGAGAGCATGCAGAGCCTCAAAGTGAATCGGGAGGCCTCCCAGAGCGCAACAAAGTCATTCTGGGTTTCCGAGTAGTAATCACAGACAGCAGAGCCCAAATCATTCTCTCGACAAGCAACTCTTCCTTTTTTACAGCTGAACGACAAACTCTGAACTTGAGGGTTGAGTGCATTAACAGCTGGGAAAATGAAAATTGTCACTGCATACTACATCATGTGCGCGTGTGTGGCCGCCACAGTTTCACCCCTTCTTACTACGTTTACTTATCTATGCCAAAGCCCCGTGGAAGTCAGACTGTGACTGTGCACTCACACGGGCAATAGATTGCAATGTTGACAATACATCAGACTTTAAGTGCCTAGGGCCAATCAATACCACAAAGGGCCTTGGCAGATGGATACAGACTAAGGCTTTCTTTCCACTAATTTATTTTTATTTTTCATTCCTATGTCGGGCCATTAGAGACGTCAGACCGATTAACTCTTCAATTCATCACGCGTCAACGCACCCACCACCATCGATTCACTCAGCTCCGCGCTTTGAGCCATCATTAAGCTCCTCCGCATCTGCCCTCACTTTGAGAAAAGTGTGTTTGACTATGACTGTGCCAGACATGCAGGAACTTGGCATCCAATAGCTGTGCACATGCAGAACCACAAGCTATTATGCAAATGGCTACAGTAGAATCTCCTTGAACTTTGTACACACAAAGCAGGGCAGCGAAAATGAGACGATTGGCTCGATGTTTGAAGAGAGAAGCCAGTGGGAGCAGGTACATTAGCCCTGAGAGTTGAATGCACTGCAGATACAGAAAACGCATGCACAGAGACTAAACACAATCAAATAAAGAAAACACCCTCACTGAATTGACAATCTATATAGCCTACAGCATAAGTTAACTCACTGGCAACAAAGCCAAACTGGCAACAACTGGCTCACAGGCAACAAAACCAAACAAGGACAACACAAGCAAAAAAAAGTGCTTGTGTGTGTGTGTGTGTGTGTGTGTGTGTGTGTGTATATATATATATATATATATATATACGTGAAAAGCTATATACGTGAAAAGCTTCCACGGCACAGAAACCAAGCTTGCATTTTGCTTATGTTATGTGTATTTGTGTTTTGTGGAGTGTTACTGTATTAAGTTTGTTGTTTTTGTGGGCATTTTTGTGTATTTTGGTTGTCCTGTCAGCTCCTTCTTTTTTGCCTCTTTTTTTTTTTACAGTGTAGGCTGCTGCTTTATAATTATGTTTCCAGACTGGCAGCAGTGATTTTGTTAATGGCATCCTGAATGCTTCTGGTGCTCAATGGTTTCTGGTTGGGGAATGATTTAACTGTAGTTTGGGGTATAGTTGCTTCTGTTGTTTTACAAATTAAATCCAACAAAAAGACTCAGTAAACACATTGATGTCAGCCATGGCATCAATGAAGGGGCCCTAGAATGTGCTACAGACCCTGAATGGCTCTATTTATTGTGTCATTGGGGGCCTGCATCTTTGTTTGACCTCAACAAGATAGCCACATATACGCTTCCCCAAAACATAGGCATTGCCGCTCTGTAGCCACCTCTGAACGGTGTATAGCAGTGATCCACATTCCCACCAACACACCGGTCCTTATTCACCATAAAGCACATGCCTCTTAAACTTCTCTTGCCAGAGTCCCTTGCTCCGTCAGATCAGCTTATAGAACAAGAGTCACCTGGTTGAACGGCACTGTGGTCTGAGACAAGTTTCAGTAAAACAAAAAATATTACAGTTCCTAAAAGATCTCATTGGAAACCAGTTTTTGACCGAATTTAGCCAAAATTTAGTGGAGGTGACAAAGATGCCACTAGAAACATCCATGCCTGCCTGTGGGGTGTTTCGTTGTATCATTTGTATTTGTGTTGCATTTCTCTATTTTGTTGGGTTGTGTGTATTTGTTGTGTGGTGTGTTTTCCATTGCATTGTGCTGTGTTTGTTTGTGATGTGTTTATGTATTTTGTTGCATTGTGTATGTTTGTGGTGTGTGTCAGTATTTTATTTCGTTGTGTTTATCGTGTTGCATTCTGTTGTATTTTGTTGTGTTGTTTGTAGTGCGTTTCTTTTTTTCATTTTTGGTACCTGTTTTGTTTTTCTGTATTTTGTTGTGTTGTGTTTATCTGCGGTGCATTTCTGTATTTGGTTATATCGTGTGCATTTGTGGTGCGTTTTGGTTTTCCATTTTATCGCGTGTACAGTATTTGTGGTGTGTTTTTGTGCATCTGAGGTGCTTCTCTGTATTTTGTTTAGCTGTGTGTGTCTGTGCTGCATTTCTGCATTTCATTGTGTGCATATGTGGTGCAATTCTGTATTTTTGTGTTATGTGTGTCTGTGGTGGATCGCTGTAGTTTGTTTTGTGTGTCTGTGATGACTTTTAGTATTTTCTGTGTTGTGTTTACTTGTAGCACATTTCTGCATTCATTGTGTGCATCTGTGGTGCGTTTTTGTATTTTATTTTGCTGTGTGTACAGTACTTGTGGTGTGCATGTGTATTGCATTGTGTCGTGTGTAATTGTGGCATCTTTTAGTGTCTGGTTATGTTGACAGAATTTGCTGTGTGAGTCTGTATTTTGTGGTGTTGTTGTTTATGTTTGTATTTCTGTTCACAGCTTAATTTGTTCATGTGTTCCTGCATTCTTGCTGCCATGTGCATTTTTCAAATAGCCCTCGTTTTATTTTTTGTAGCATTTTACTTGTCTCTTTTTTTTTTTTTTTTTAAACTTTTTATTTGTCTTTTTTCAAAGAAGAAAACAACATAAGTAAGACACATACTCGACCGCTCTACAATGAGAATAAACAGCTTCAAATTACAGAGAGTGATAAGTGTAGAGTATGTAACGAGAAAGGAACATTAACACAGATTATAAACTAACAAAAAGGGAGGGGGGGGGGGCATGATGCCCTATACTTTTCTCCATCATGATAGCTGAGGCTGTAGGGTTTGGCCATCTCACACACCTCGGTTTGGTCCTGGAGTGCTGGACAATGCCTTTGCAAGCTGGACAGTAAAAGGGATGATAGCTATATGTACTCTCTTGGAGGGTAAGAGTTTTAAAACATTTCAACAATTTAAAGAGGAATTTAATTTGGTAAATGGAGACTTTTTTAGATATCTACAGTTAAGACATTTCTATGAAATTGAGATTAAAAAAGACTGTCAGCAGAAGACGCTGGAGTGGTTGAAGTGTTTACAAGTGCATATAAACTAACACTGACTAAGATTGTAACTAAACTGTACAGAGGACTACAGAAACGGAATGGTAGGAATGCTCTTTATGTGAAGTTGAAATGGGATTCAGAGCTGGGCATTGAGCTATCAGAGAGTGATTGGCGCTCTATCTGCAGAACTCAACAAACCTCCACTAGCTCTAAAAGATGGAGGGAATTCGGGTGGAAAAATTTAATCCGCTATTTCGTCACACCTCATATTAAAAGTAAACAACTGGGTTTACCACAACAATGCAAGAGACAATGTGGGCAGAAGAGTGCCAATCACTCCATGTGTTCTGGTCCTGCTCAAACCTGCAACCATTTTGAGACGGAGTTACACTGATCCTGGGAGTGATTTTAAAGTATAAGGTGCCTAGAGACCCTCGAACCCTGTACCTGGGCCTGATGACAGAGGACATTATTCATAACAAGGACACTTATCTTTTTAAAATTCTAATACTGGCCAGTAAAAAGGCCATCACAAGAAACTGGTTGAAAGCTGACCCGCCAACCACAGGGCAGTGGTTGGACATTGTTAAGGAGCTATACTCTATGGAAAAACTGACTTTCTACTTAAGACTGGAAGCAAGGACTCTGCATCAACGCTGGGAAAAATGGACCAGATTCATTGAAAGCTCACAGCCTCGTCTCTTAATGCTGTAAATGTTTTTTCTTGGGTTTTTGTCCATTTTTGTTTTCTTTTGTTGCAGTGTGTCATGCTGTCAAGGCCACCATAGCACAGATATATAAACAGATGTATAGAGAGAAAAAAATTGCAACAAAAGATAGTGAGGGAACACCTTGAATGGGAGGAGGAGATAGAAAGTGGGAGGTGGAAGCTTAAGCCACACTTCTTGTCATGACGGGGCCTGATAGCATCTTTAATATTTGATAGCAAAGTTTCACCCTTTTCCAATGCTCACACAAGTAGGCACGGCAGAAAATCTATTTCCGCAAACAATATAAGAGATGGATTTGTCAAATTGAGAATATCTAGTTCAAGGTGATGTCATTTTCCAGCCCTCTCTTGGCTTCTCTCAAGCTTTAGTTTTGACAAAAATAGGCAACATAAAAGAGGCATGTAACACAACAAAAGCGCACAATCTATGACTAGACTGAATCAGGGGAATCAGGGTTTGGTTTTGTGCAAGTAGAACTGATGAAGCATCATGTCAGCGTCAGAGCAACCAAAGAAAATAGCAAATCCAAATCAGGAAGAAGGTTCTGGCACATGTAGACAGTTGAGGGAATGGAAGCAGCTGGCCGGTCACATTTGATGTAAAAAGCATGCAAGCATTTTAATATGCCCCTCCTGCAGAGCCGTGTTTGCCTCATAAAATCCAATGCCGGTGAATTGATAGTGTAGAGTAACAAAATCCATACTGCATCCCAGGAGGCCTCAGAGTGAATGCATAAAATCAGTGGCTGCAGTAAAAGGGATTGCATTAAAAACAAGATTTGTACAGTAATTAATATTTTGAGCTTTTAGTTTTCATTACAGCACTGCAGAAATTATTTATGTGTGTGCATTAATGACAAAGCTCTCGGTTGACATGTGGACACCATCCATCTCCATGAGGACTCTGATTAATTTAACAACTTACATGCAATCGTTTGAGGAATGTGGTGAACGAAAATTGCAACAATGTTCTGTTAATTGATTTCTTAAGCTAGAATGAGGCCAACACTATTGATCCATATTGGCAATGTGGCAGCAAAACATTGAAATATATGGCGTGCAATTGTGCCATCTGTCTTCTCTCTGCAGGCTGAAGGAGTAAAGTGAGGTGTACAGTAGATCCCCTGCAGTGTGCTGTGGGAGGACAACATAGTACTGTATATGCCAAACTTATTTTTGTGAGCATGTCTTGTGTGTGTGCACAACCAACAAAGGACTTTTACATAGTTGCCCATTCACCAGCAGTGGACTGGGACATCAACAGGGGACATTATAGAGGTCTGTTGTGTAATCATACTAAATTCATGTCTAAAATCTTTCCATGGACTAGGACATAGTTAATTTTAGCAAAGAACACACCTGCAGGTCTGTACGTGTTAAAGGTTATACACAGCAGTGCCTCCGCAGGCTAGAGGGGGGATTTTCACAGTTCACTCGCAAATATATATTTTTTTTACACTCCCCCATAGTGTGAATGGCATACCGCCCCAGGCAGGCTTTCTATAGCAGGCCATCTAACAGTCTACATACTGTACGAAAGGAACCAGCCTCCTTAAATTTCCTCACCAAATTTACAATTCATCCTTTACTAGTATCAGGGTTAAAATAAAAATAAAAGGGTCAGCATTAACATCACATTTTTTTATTTAAAATGAATCATACAAAAAAAGGCTCCCCTGGCCTGAGCAAAGGATTTCAATCAGTTTTAAAATGCACTTGTATATTCAATCTACTCATATCCGGTTGCTTGTAGTTTGTTTGTTGACGCCATAGACTGTATAAAAATATGGAAAACATAACATGCTCCGAAAAAGTAAAGCCAAAACATCTCAAATGCCCCCTGGTGGCTGACTGCAGTTCATAAGCCCCATCCTCTTCATGTTAGTGTATAGGACATGGGCCAAATTAAAATTCAAAGTACTTCATTATTTTTTTCTCCACCAAAAGATGGTTTCAGTAATTTTATGTGGTGTGTATCGCGCTGATGTATGTTAAAGTGTTTGTTTTTCAGAGTTTGTTATTTAAAGCCAAAAAAGGGGTGTAATGTCATTCTTGACAGCTAGGTGTGCTGGCGATTTGTCATAGGGGTTTATGGGCAGAAGTGGAGCATAGACACATCACCCATCTTTATGCACAGTCTATGGTTGATGCACAGAACAGAAAAAAGGTCCATATTTGTACTGTGCAGACTGACAGGAGACCCCTGCTCTCCTCTAAGATATCGTGAGACATTTGAATTAGAATATGAAAAAATATTGAACATATTTTGTTAAAAGTACTTAATACTTGTTAATATATACAAGAAAGTATGTCTTAAATTATATTCCTGTAAGGGAGTACCCTAACAGTGTTCAGTTTGACACTTTATACAAAACAATGCCCACAAAAACAAAACCAAGTGATGCCTTTCGGGACTCATAGGCAAGCTTAGTGAAGCTCCAGTTACCTCCATAATCTTGCTGCTGTGCTGCTGTTGTGGATTTATGGATTGGAGAATGAAGTTTTTGGGGGGTAAAACTACAAACGATGGACTTTGGCTTGTTGCAAGGGGTTGACAAGTTAGCAATTATCAGGGCAGTGCATCTTCCACTCCAAAATTGCAGTTGCACGCTACTGATCGGCTACACTGTGTTATCTTTGAAATGTTTTTTTATTTATTTGATTTTTTTTTTTTTTGCACTTGGCACAAACAGGATGGGGTGGAGAGAAAAAAAGGAGTATTGTTGCAAACTTTGCATGTTTATTCTGGCATCATGTTGACTAAAATGTTGATGACGTTCTTATTCAAACAATCACACATGGAGCCTAAACACACCAGGTAATATTGTGATCAGCAAAATGTTGCCTTGTCTGTCCATAATCATATGATAATGATTAACAATGTCACTATTACAACTGGTTTACTGCAGTTTCAAGGCAGAAAGGATCATTAGTGGCATTGACTGCTTTTCTCTAATGTGATATGTCTTGTAGCATATAAAAAACACCAAATGGACACGTTAACAAGGTCAAAGCTTCAATTTCACTAAAGGGGTTCTCTTACTGCCTGGGTGAAAGAAGGTGATGGGTAAGGGTGGGAAAAAATGCTGAAATAGGTAAGCAAAAGAAAGAGAGAGAGAGAAAGAGGAAAGATAAGAGAGAAGGAGACTAAATACTGAGATGCACTCAGAATTAAGATTGCGAGATAAGGAGGACAAAGCGGTCAGGGAGTGAACCCCAAAGAAGTAAAAAAATAAATCTAAAGGAAAGAAGCCAGTGTTTCTAAAAGAGCACCTCTTTAACACATACTGTATTTGCCAAACCCAGGATGACAGGCAGAGAGTGGACCAGTCTGATCAATGTTCTCTTCTGTCCTTCAATACCATGACAATCGAAAGTCCGATCTCCAATTGAGATGTCTGTTCACCAAAGTTAAGCAGTGTCTGACCCGGGGTCATGAACTCAGACACATCGCCTGCTGATCATATCGGATTGACAGCTGGTTCAAGTTTTCCTGAAACTGTAGGTTTCAGTCAGGCCCAAAGGAACAGTGCTGGGCTTTGAAGCCAATTTTACATAGAGGCCAAAGTCAGCCGCTTGGTTGGTGGAAGTTAGGAGCTCGTTAGGCGAAAGTCTGTGTCTCAAACCTGTGCACTATATGCCCAAGGGTGTGGAAGCAGAGTAGAAAATCAGAGTAATTTTCTCACATAGACGTCAAATGTTTTTGGCTTTAATACTAAGCAAACTATCAGAATACGCAGGACCCCACCTCCGATGCCTTATCCAATTCTATATAAACAACTATAGTATTCTATGTATACTGTGATATTGTTTTGTTTTATGGTTTGTTTGTTGTAGGTGGTGAGTCTAGTGGGAAGAATCTAAATCCCATAACAGAAACATTTCATTGAATTTCATAAAATAAATTGAATTAAATGGTATTTGTGCCACCAACACTTCAAAGGAAGAGACGATATTGTTTGCATTATTGGAAATTCATTGTAGTATCTTGTATTTTGAGTCAGAAAATCTCAAACATCAAATCTTTTTTTAATTAATGTCTTGTGAATCACCTAATTTTATGGTAGTGCAGTACTAAATCACTTTAATGGCTACATTGACCAATTAGAAAATATCCCGAAATGTCAGTATTTGTTTTTACAGCTTCTAGTGCACCAGTAACAAGGGTCACAAAAAACCTTGTATATAGTTGATAGAGTCCTTCCCCATTTCCAGTAGACCAGTTTGCCTTTTTCTTTTCTTTTTTTTTTTTTTACTGTTGTGTCATGTTTGGTGTCTGAAAAACATGATTAGTAAACAGTAGAAAGCAGCATGGGGGCCAGTGAAAATGTTACGATGGTTCCTTTATTTTTAGATCTGTTACTTATTCAGCCTCTGTTTCAAACTCAGCGTGACTGTTTTTTTATGTTTTTGCTTGGACAGAGACAGAAAGAATTTTGTGGCAGTGTATCAGTGCATCAAAATAAGCGTATCCACCCGAGTGTCATTTTTCCACCCAGAGCTGATCAAAGCCGTAGCCAATAAATATCTCTTACTACTGCTGAGTCATTTGTCCAGGAAATGAATGCAGAGTGAAACCTTTCCCATTAAATACAAAAGCTAGACTTTAGAGGGTGTTAGTTGGGTTTCTGTCCCGTAAGAGAGAGGCTTTACTGCCTCTAAACAGATCTAAATATTGTCTAAGAGGCCCTTCAACCCTACCGTCACTAAAATGTTGGATGAGCCAGATAACACTCTCATTTACAGCACAAAATACACCACCAACGATGGCCATTTGAAACCCAAAAACATTGGCTTTGAATTCTAAAATCTCATATCAGTGAAAACAAAACACAAAAGCTGACCACAGTCCAACATATCTCTGTAGCAGGCTGTCTTTCCAGAGGGGGTGTTGATGCTCGCTGATTACTAGATATATATTTTTCTATGTAATCTCAACCACCCTTACCACCAGCACTCACTTTCTCCTCCAAACCCTCTAAAGTGGTACTCCTCTCCCTGTGTGGAGCTGCTCCTCTGTGGCCTGCAGGGGCCGATCTGTTGGCTGGGAGTGCTGGACAGTGATCTTTATCGATGGTTGAGTGGAGCCCTGTGGGGCCGGCGCTGAGCTTTGAGTCGCAGCAGTGGGAGCTGGTGAGGACGCGGAGAGTGTTCCCGGGGCGAACACTAAAAAACAGGCACCGAGCCTCAATCCAAGCCCACTCCTGTCCCTCTTCACACAACAGATAGACACACTTTGTTCCTTCGGGCCTGTGTTTAAGCTTCTTTGCTCATCTGCACAGCTTTACCTGCTTCATTATGTGCTGCCGATCAGCCAGGTTTATGGGACAAATAAAGCAATCTGTCCTGTGTCTACATGCCTGGCGGGAGGACTTTAGAGAACAGCGCCTTCTCATCACTCAGGCAGCTTGGACATACATCACCAGAGTAGTAGATTACATTGCTTATGCACGCCTGTCCAAATGGTAAACACTGCGGCGCTAAGCAAATTCCCCGCCTGGGCCGACTTGTCTGATTGTACACCTCAGCTTCCCCCTTGGAGAGCACCCCACCCCCCTGCCTCCACCTCCCCCTCTGCTGCGGTGCGTGGCAGACAAACTTCTAGGGTCCGTACAGAAGGGAAGAAAATCATTACTTTAAATCAGTTTGGCTGTTTGCAAGAGTCGCTCAGAACAGGAGAGCTGAGGATGGTAAAGCGCAGGCTGTCCTCATTGATCTGTGCAGCCCTCTAATCTCATTAACTGCCTCTTGATTTATTGAGATGGGGCCCAGAGTGCGCCAAGGTTATGGAAGCAAACACCCGGCCCACTCCCTCGCACTGAGGGTCGCTTGGAATTGAGGTCAATTGACTGTTCGGCGGACCCACGCTCCCACAATGCCTTACACCAGCCGTTGCCTTCTCATTAATGTCTGTTTTGGGGTGGGGTTGGAGGGAAGAAAGAGAGCATTAGGGAATAAATTATTGGCCGTAATGAGGTGAGGCAGGGCTGCATCCAGTCATCAGAATCTTACAAGCTACACAACAGCGCTAATAATGCAGCATCGACAATACAGGCATCAAAAGGAGCTATTGATTACACTGCAGCACGCAGGTAAATTGACCAATAAATAAAGATACAATGCAAACACACGCTCACTGTAATTATAAACCTATTGAGCCACTTTGATATATGACACAGCTGCAATTAGCTAATTTTTGCACATGGTTTGAGTGATAGGAGGATGACAATAAAGCTGCTGAGGCTGACAGTGGCAATGGTGCGGTATTTGGTGGCCAGTGAGCAGCTGAATGGAGAAAGTGGTGGTTTAGTGCCCTTTTAAGTGACAACGCAAGTTGTTTAGTTTCTGTATGTGATATTCAGAGCATTAATATAGCAGCAAATCACCATTTGCTATGTAAAGATATAGTAAAATAATGGACTCCTGAGTAGAGCATGAAGTTTCACTAACTCTGTCTGTGTTGTAATCTGAGCTGGTTTTTTTTTGTAGTAAGCTGGTCAGGACACGTGTGCGTGTTTGTGCATGTGTGTATCCCACTTGCTAGCTCATCACTGCTGCTTTACACTGCACTCATATGGTGGTTAGTGCTGATATCTGGATGACACAATCCTTTGGTTAACATTGTTAGCCCCGTCAGTACTGTTACTGTTCTTTATGGCTGTTTACGGAGTTAGCACTGGTAGCTGCTAGCAGCCAGCTCAGCTGTCTTTATGTTGGGAACTGTGTCCAGACTAAAGCAGAAGTGAATAATTGATGAATTAATTGGGCCTAGTTGTGAACTCTTACTCGCCAATTTACTTGCTAACTGATAAATAGGTTTAAGTCAATTTTTAAGAAAGTGCAAATTCTAAAATTCCATCTTTATAAGTCCAAGTAATTTTGTGTTTTCTTTAGTCATCTGTGACAGACACTGGATATTTTTGGGCTGTATACAAAACATTGGAGAAAAAATATTTAAGAGATTAACTGACATTAAAAATAATTCTTAGTTGCAGTCCAGACAGCTCATACACTTTGAATTTTGCATAGAGCTCCTTTAATGAAGGAGGCAATGATATTAACAAGTGATTGAATCACCATTGTAATATCACAAAATCACTTTGCAATATCAATATTTATAATTGTTTTTCAGAAAATCACGACTCTATAGTCATGCAAGGAGCTTTGTGATGCTCAACTTCGAGACAGCTGTGCTTTAAACTAAATGCTAATGTTAGCATGCTAACAAGCTCAAAAAGAGAAAGCAGTTTTATGGTGGCATCAGGCAAAAGTCTCTATACATGTAAAACGAAAACCTTGAAATCGTCATGTCGTGTCACAGTTTTGTAAAATGACTAGATTGTATTTAAAGTATAACTCAGTGAGTTTTTATCACAGTTCCCTCCCTCCCTCCAAGAGTCAAAATACAGTTTAACAAAGTTATTTCTCAGCCCCATTAGTGACTTGCCCCAATGACTTTCATCATCTTCATCAACTCCACAGTGTCTCTGTATGCTCTATATAATCAATTCATCTACATCATCATTTGACATATCACAAGCAGACCCTTAACTAATAAAGCTTTGACTAACCATTATGTTCATCATTGATGTATTAATCATTTTTGATTAACGTCAATCATTCATTCCATAACATATCACATATAACAGAAAATTTCCATCCCAATTTCACAGAGCCTGATCTGATTTCTTCTTTCGTCTGAGTAGCATTAAATATATTATTTTTATTGCTGATAAATTATTTTGAGAAGGTCGAGAAAATGCATTGAACGTGTCTATTTGTGAAGCTTTGACCAGTGTGTGATTACTTTATTTGATAAACCAATAAAGTGTCAATTCAGTTATCGAAATTACAATCACTTTTCTGTTAATCAACTTAATATGTCACGACCAGTCAACAAATACTGTCAGCACTGCTGATAGGACAGTATTGGATTTTTGAAGGGCTACTCAAGCAATTGCACTTCCAAAATGTTGGTGGCTCACAAGAAATGGTGCGAAAAAGATCGAGGCAGCAGATGCATCTTTCCTCATGTTCCTTCTGTCTGGTTCCTGCAGTAGTTCCTATGAAGAATAAACTGATCTCCATTGGCAATATCTGTGGTGTGCTACTTTAACGACATGTGGCAGTGCTGCTGTTTATGTCAAATTCTTATTTATTATGTAAAAGAAGAACAACGTTGTAAGATCAAACTGGCTCGGAGCTATGAATGTTCTTCTTTCCCATGTAATGAGAATGAATCGGAAATAATGGGAGCGTTTGACGGTGTTTGTTTTTTACTGATACAGTTTAACAGATTTGGACTCTGAGCAAAATGTGGTGGGTTTGTGTGGGTTTGTTACTCTGTTTGTTTTGAATCCAATTTCCAAAACTGTAATTACCTACCAGGTTTAATTTCTGACAAAACGGTACACGAATGCAACAGCTGGAATGAGGCCAGTGTAGAGTACTGCTTGCTGAAAAAATCAACTGATCTAGAAACCCCTGAAAACCTGTTTTCAGAGATTCATTATTTCATTTTACAGAAAGGGGGGGTTGCACCCTGTACAGGCTGCCAGACTATCACAGTGAGACTGTCTACAGAGAGACTATTGATATTAAATAAACGCCAATCAAATTAAAGTAAAGAAGCTCATTTATGATCTGTTTTTTGGAGTATCTTTTTGTATGTGTTTGAGCATCTAAATACCATATTCTGTTATCAGAAATCTGGATAAGACCTTATGTTTACAAGAGATCTGAATACGCTGCGTGGAGCTCTCCAAAAGAATTCGGGACACAGTTTCACGTTTACACCCTATCTTGGTTATTGAGAACCGCCAACTATCTGCACAGGTGCAACTTCAGCTAAGTGTTGTAACAGAAACACAAACAATGGCAACAGTGACATTTGACGAGTCTCTATTACAGATTTGCGCAAAACTTCTCTAGCAATAACATTCCAGGGAGCATCGTGATAGATGTTTAAAACTTTAGCAGGTTTATTTCTATTGCTGCCAACACAGTAGCCGTCATTATTTCCAATCAAAGGTGATGTAGGCGTGTTATGTGAGCTATTATGGAAAGGCAAACTCCTTCTATGGGGGAGTGGCCACGTATGAGGGATTTCTGAGATGATAGTCCATGATTTCACAGAGGAATTGTGGATTCAAAACTTTCAGATGATTTGCTCAACTTTTGAAGAGTTATCCAATAACACCTCTTGTTGTACCTGCTGCATCCCGTCAAGTTCGCCATATTGTTTCTACAAAAGCCCAAAATGGACAAACCACTGAGTCTATTTAGGATTGATTCAATTGTTTGTGTCAATACCATAGTTTTGTCATATATGCTTGACTAATGGGAGAAATTTAGGTTCAGCAATCTTACTACTAGATGGCACTAAAATCTACACACTGGACCTTTAAGTTGTCAAGTGGTAGGAAACGTACATACAGCTGGTTGCTTTTGTCAATAACACAGTGTCTGCACTTACAGACTGTAGTAATCAGTAACCAGGTTATTAGTATTCATGTGAAAAGGAATACCCCGATTTATCTGTGCTCATGCAAACACTGTATCCCGAATATGATCATTAGCAGGATAAAGGGGTTATTCATATCAATGTAAACACATTCATTGAGAGTCTGACACTACCAACTCAGATAATCTGCTTCACCAGGACATGGTTTGATTAGATTTGATTGATTGTGGTTTGGCAACAAACAGCCTGATAATTGTCATCACATTTTAGTTCAAATGAAGCTGAATTCTGATTGGTGCAGAAGAGTATGTGAAATCTGCAAAAGAGCACAAACAACAACAGAAATACAAAATACCCCTTAAACTGTTCTAACTCGGGCTGAGTATGGGTGTATGTGTGCATGCAGGACCCCATTGCTCACAGTCAGAAGCAGATTGGGAAAACAAAAGTCCATATACTGCATATTCTTACCACTTTGACTGACTATATGAATGAAAGCACAGCCATCCTTGTGTTGTATGTTGTTTGTGTAACTCTCACCTGGTATTCACTGGGCCAGAAAGTGCTGACGGCGAGCTCCACCTGGTGCCACTGGTGCCCCTGGGAGCCTGAGATATTCCACACAGCGCTGCCTTTGGGGCCCGCATTGACCCGGATGTAGACCTGCAGGTCCCCGGGGCTGTGGCCGTCGCGGCTGTACAGGAAGTAGCTGAACTGGATGCAGTGGGTGTCGTTCTCGCTGAGCGGGAGGAGAAGCAGCTGAGCTCTCTGGCCCCCGAAATGCTGCGAGGAATTAACCATCATGAAGGACCCTGGAGAGGGAAAGACAGGAGATAAGGACACATTAGAGGACTATATGTAGTTTTTATTGCTTACCACTGTTCATTTTATCGTTCATTTATTATTGGCAGCCTCTCAAAGAAAGCTTAGCGAGGTAACTTGAACAGATAAAGAGCAGTTTGAAAGTTTAAAGCTAATAAAACACAACGACCTTGCCAGGAAAAAGACTCTTCTTCTAAACAGCAGCTGCTATACCTGCACACACTTCACCAATAGCAGCCGTTTCAGCATTTTCACCTGCCAGTGAGCGCTGAGTGACCTGGAGTATAAAAAATAACAAGATCCAACTCTTTCACCTGTAACATCTCACAGCCCAGGATAGATATGTCATGTTAGTTTTCACCGGCTAAAGAAAGTCTGCCTCTTTTTTTTTATTTTTAAACACGGAAAAAAGAGCCCGAGAGCCAAAGTTGACAGGCTCAAGGTTGTTACCCAGAATATCTGTGTGATCCTCTCTGGCTATTTGTCTGTATTTGGTCTGTCTTTGCTTCTCGCTGCTTCCTGCTTTCACAGAGCTTCCATCAGTTTTGTAGCGCTGCCTCAGATCTGCTGTGTTCAAAGCCGCAGCGCCGGGTGTCAGATTGGGCTTTCATTTTGGACTGAGGTTCACAGAGTCACTGCTGGCTCTCTCATCCTGGCAGCACAGCAGAGATCCCCTGGCCACGAGCGGAGCACCACAATGGTGGGAAGGGAGGATGAAGAGGGAGCTTTGCCTTTGTCTGTGGCCTTCAGAACAGTGGGAAGCTTGATTTAAAGGGGAAAAAATGGACTGCAAAAATGATTTGTTAGCTTGTTTGTTTGCCAAAGGTAGACACCTATTCAGCACAACAAAAAAATCAAAACACATTTTGTTTCAGTGTGAAATTATCACACTATTTTTCTACATTTTGGAAAATCATCATGAATAAAAATTACACCATTATTAAAACCAAAGATTAAAAATAAATCCCACTTAATGTCAACTTTAATGTTTTAACAGGTAACCATTCGCAACCTGAGGAAAAAGGCTATGACCAATTTGGCAAGAAATGTCTCTAAAATTATGAGAAAGTATTAAACTTAGTTTGTTTTGGAAAAAAACAAAATGGAGGAGGTGGTATTAGAAAATTAACACAAAAAAGGGAATAATTATATAATAATTCTGAAATTTAAATTCATATGACAGAAAATAATACAAATGTTTGTTTATTTTTTGGGTCATTTTCTTGTTTGTGTTACTTTTCTGTTTTTGTTTCTTTTCAAGCAAGCAAACAAAATTGTATTTCTATAGCACATTTCATTTCAAGTGGAAGTGCGAGGTACACGCTGAAGGCCCACAACAAAGCCTTCAACTGTCAAGAAAAAATAAAAACTCATAAATTGAGAATTAAGATGAAGAATAAACCAACAAAAAATTGCCATGTCACACGAGTCAGAACTGATAAAAAAAAATGTTAAAATTAAATTAAAAAATAATATTAAAATTGGACCATTTAAAGAAGATAATGCATATGTTTGAAATTAAATAATTAAAAATAGAGTAAAATATGATAAATCAGTAAAAGTAAAAACACACCTAAGTTGAACCAATAAAAAATAAAATAAAAATGAAATAAATATCTATATATAATGAATAAATATATTCCAATTTTTTGGGCCACTTGTTAGATGCTCATTTCCTTCTCCCCATGTCTTTGATAGAAACAAAGCAAATTTGCTCAGGTTTCAAAGGGTTAAATAGGGATCGGTCTCCACGGCATTGATGCTTTTTGAGATGGTCACTTTGTCAATTAAGTGTTCCTGTCATGACTTGGCCCAGGGAGACGTCAGAACTATCATATCTTTTACAGCCAGTCTGACGTGCAAAGGTTGTAGAGCAGGAGAGAGGCTTTCAGGATCAGGAGCATCAACAAACACGGCATAACAGAAGGTGCCTTAGGCAATGTCAGACTAAAATTCTGACATGCTAGTCATTCTGATAGGGCTTGCTGAGGCGCAGAGATGCTGCAACTGGTTGTTTATAACAGAAAAAAACAACAACTTCTACGCACTCCTAATGTTGCACTGAACACACTCCTGGTTATTTGTTTAGGAGGGATGCAGTTACAGGATTTAACTACATCTGGGGAGCCTGAATGCACTTATCGTGAGTCCCTTAGGAGAGAAGCATCAGCCAAATGTGTTTTACTGTGACGCATGACACACCATGAAATGAAGATGTCATGTGCGCGTTTATTTTTGTCAACTCTTGTGGTTGTGTTTTCCTTCTTTTTAATAGGCCAATATCAGGCTGATATTGCGTAGAAAATGTTGGCATTGTACGTTTCTGCAAACATCAGATAGTACACGTGCAATCATAGTGATAAACTTTTCTGAGCAATGTAGAATATGAGCTGACTTTGTCATCGGGGGTGAAGGGTGATGGTAGATGTTGTGACACCTCGGCGAGACGCCTGCCGAGCTGCAGACCGCTATTCGAAAGCAACAGACTATAAGACCGGTTGTTTTTTGGCGAGTCCTTGCTGCGTTTTTAGCAGCTTTTTATCCTCCAAACTTGAGTATTTTTAGTGGCCAATTGCTGTTCTTCAACCGGGGATAGTGCCATGAAAAGTGTTCTTTTTCAAATTAATATTATTATTATTAATATTATTATTAAATACTAAGACTTTGCTGCATTTTTTGCCATGATTGTGCCAGCAAAACAGTTTTTTAAAAGTTGTTTTCCAAAAACATAACAATGTGGGTTTTTTTTGTCTAAACGTAACCAAATGTTAATCAGTGTAGTTGAAATGTCAAGTTTCATCAAAGCTGCTACATAATATTCAAGCGTAATGTTTGCAGAAGTGTACAAAATCTTTCAAAAAATCTCAACCAAGTACTGACTCTCGGTACAGCAGCTTCCTTGTAATGCCCACTACAAACTAATGCTATGATTTAAAAGAAAGATTCTTTCGTTGTTTGTTCCGCTCTCAACTGTATAAAAAAAAAAAGGTTTTATTCTGATAGCATTGGTTAAAGTTGCAATCAGTTTGCTTTTATGAACATCTTTTAACCACACATGAAAACTGCAAATCGTCCCATTGGACGATTGATCTCTCTGTTTTTGCAGAAGCCAGCATCCAGTATCAGTGCAGGAAACTGTTGTGACTTGTGCTTTCATTCAACAAACCAGACCTGCAATTTAAAACTTTTTGTGTTAAATTATTGTTTAGCCTTTTTCA